>NC_088988.1:20210008-20372508 GCF_963932015.1 Anas acuta | reverse complement strand
TCCAGAGAGGCGCCCTAAGAACAAGGAGCATATTTAACCTGGATTTGCTTGATCTTCCCTCCCTGGAATTATAAGCAGAGATCTTAGCAGACATTATTCACTGCGTTTAACAATGAACTGAGTTCTTTCTCAATGTTAAATGCCAGAAAGTGATGGGCTTAGGAGATCCACACAATTCCACTCTTACAAGCAAATTATCTAAAGACAATAGCAGCTAAGTCATTTAGCACAAAAAACTGGAAAAATAAACTGTTGTCACAGATCAGATAAAACCATGCAATGAAATTCATGTTGGTGAGAAGGGAAACAAAACAAAACAAAACAAAACAAAAAAAAAAAAAAAAAAAAAAAAGGACTGAAGCAGTTGGCAAAGCACTTAAACAAGGGGAGTGATATTTCAGAACTGTAAGGAATGTCTAAAGTAGATTTTAGCTTTCCCCTGCTCCAGTCAAGCAGCAGGTTTTACAAGTATTTGGTGGTCCAGCTATCCTCCAATCCACACCCAGATGGTGTTCATGGACAACAAAGGACTCCACTGGGACCCACTGGGGTGTTTCTTCCTGCCAAACAAGGGAGACAAGGGATGCCCATTAAGAGCTGCATACAGAATAAATCAGGTGCTTCTGATTCAGTTAAGACAATGGAAGAGGTCAGAGTTTATCTGACTACCTGAGAGGCTAGAGCTAATCAAACCACAAACATTAAGGCTTCTGGTTTCAACATCATGCCTCAAGGCCTCATCCTGGAGTGATGAAACTCTAGGAAGAAGGACAACACACTACACCTCATTTACCTATTATTATGCATTTTATTGCCCTAAGAATTTGCCCCCCAGAAGCCCTCTGCAACGACTCATCAGAAAAGCCACACTATAGTGCTGCTCAGCCCATCTGTCCTGCCATCACGGAGCAGCTGCTTTGCTCGGTGCATGAGCCAGAAGACTTTGCATGATGGTGGCATTTGATTATGGCACACAGCTCACATAAAACCATCAGGAGGAAATCCTTGTTCTTTACCAAGGCCTCAGGCTTTCGTCTACTGAAAAAACACATTTGACCTTAGAGGTCTTTCTTCATGGTCAATGCCAAGAGCATAAGACAGTTATGATGGCATTATGACAGGTTATCCCCCATGAGGGAAGTCTGTCAAATGCAGGAAAAAAAAAACAACTGGTAAAACAGAGGTGTACAGGAATAGACAGCAGCAGTGGAATGAAGCTGGGGGCTGAGAGGTGACAAAACTAGCACATGGTCATTAGAGAGAGAAGGAATATAAAAGAATTTAAAGTGTACCAAGTATGTCTCAGTGGCTCCCAATCTAAGGTTAAAGAACCTGTAAGGTTTGCAGCATGAAAGAGAAAATGCTTTAGTTTAATGAAGAAGGAAACACAAAGTCAGAACAAGCAAGAAAGATATGTTTTGGGATTTGGTTCCTTTTGTTCTTGGAAAGCACTATGCATAGTAACACAGTACTAATTAGCATTTACATTAACATAAAACTGCAATTCAACAAATTATTAGTAAAGAGGGGCAAACAGACTTGCCATGTACTTTATAACAGCCCTTCCACAGAGAGAAGCCTCGGACCCAGCAAGAGCCAACTGGCTATCCCAAATAGATGTGCTGCAGTAGCACTCAGTTGCACACACTTGAGGAGCTTGTAGATTTATGGTATAGGCTGAATTCATGCCAACAGCTGCAAATATAGATAGAAAATTAAGTTGAAAAGCTTTTCTTCTCTCACATAATTCCACCAAGAGGTTTGGAGCAAAAAAACAATTACTTTTCCTCAAACTCTGCAGGCCTTTAAAGATGTAATAACTCTCAGTACTTGGACTCCAGAGGGAATAGCTCACAACACAAAGCAGAATGCTACAGGGCAATGCCAACACCAAAGAACATTGCAGGTATTTCTGCTGGACTGTGCCCCAGGTCAGAAGACCCCCCTGGAACTGAGGTGGTCTTTAAGGGAATGGCAGCCTTTCAGAGAAAGGTGGGTCAGGAAACTCTTCAGGCTAGGAAAACATCCAGAAAGATGCTACAGACACTCTAATTTTCCTGTTGTATCATACTTTGCATTCTTCCTCCAGAATAAGTGGCTATCAGAACTGTCCTGGTTTCAGTTAGGACAGAGTTAATTTTCTTCCTAGTAGCTGGTTGAATGCTACATTTTGGCTTAGGATGAGAAGAGTGCTGATAACACCCTGATGTTTTAATTGTTGCAGAGCAGTGCTTACACCAAGCCAAGGAGGTCTCAGCTTCTTGCTCTGTCCTGCCAACAGGCAGGCTGGGGGTGCAGCAGGAGCTGGGAGAGGACAGACCCAGGACAGCTGACCCAAACTAGCCAAAGGGATATTCCATACCATCTGATGTCATGCTAGACAATATATAGGGGTGGTTAGCCGGGGGAGGGGAGCTGAACTGCTCAGGGTTAGGCTGGGCATCGGTCAGTGGGTGGTGAGCAATTGCATTGTGCATCACTTTTTTGTACACATTATTAGTAGTAGTACTATTATTATCATTATTGTTATTATTATCATTGTTATTATTATTTTCCTGTCTTTATAAACTGTCTATCTCAACTCACGGGCTTCACTTTCCTGTTTCTCCCCCCCATCCCAGAGAGGGAGGGGGGAGGGTGAGCGAACAGCTGTGTGGTGTTTAGCTGCTGGCTGGGTTAAACCACAACACAGAACACACCCTGTACTTGTAAGCTACAGATGTCTTTTTGCTCTCTCTTCAAATGCCACCAGATCTTAGGGTTGAGGATTCCCTACAGCTTTGATCTACTTAAAGCCCAAGTTTGAGACCTGCTCTCATTCAGAAGAGGTAGCTGTCTGTCCAGCTGACTAGCTTGCTGCCAATACACCCTAAAAGATCAAAAAGCTGGAAGAAAGTTGCTTTATATCTTTTCAGTTAATCTCATGCTTCCTAGGGAAGTTTTACATGTGTTTCATGTTTGGAATCAGAAGGAGTCATGCCAGAAGCACAGATGGGAGAACCAGCTTCCCAGGTTCAGAAGCATGAAGCCCTCCTCCACACAGCTGCAGGAGGGACCAGGTGGCACTTGCAAGTCCCCTCCTAGTCACTGGGTCACAGCCCCAGCACACTCACTTTGCCTTCCACTGCCCATCCTCAGCTCCCTTCTCCCATGTACACCTCCATCCAACCCAGTAAGGGAAAGCTGTATCTTTTCTGCAGAGGAACACTGCCTTACCCACACTTTGGGCACTGCCACATCAAACACAGCAGGAGGGCATCACTGCAGGGTCAGGAGGCAGCTGGGTGGCATGGTGCTCTGTCCTGGGCTGTGCCTACCCCAGCTTTGAAGGGCTGCCTCTCCGGTCCAACAGGGCATACAGCAGCACTCTGCTAACCAGGCAGGTGGGCATAGTGTGCCCTGTGCACCTTAAGGAATGTTAAGGAGCAACAGTGAAGAAAATTCCCCAAACTAGATAGGAATTTTACGTAGATTGTCTCTCAGAAAGGAATCTTGGTTTTCATTAATTAATATATCAAAAGGACCCAGTCGAGAAACATCTGGCTGCTTAGATGGCAGACATTGGTTCATTAGTCTTAAAGCATATCAGCTGGACAACACTATTTATTCCATATAGAATAATGATATACTTTAGAGGAATACAGCATTGCACACACAGGAATGAATTCAACCATTATTCACAGCTTAAACACACACTAACCCATATAAGTGAGAGGTGCAGATATGAAAGGATTCAAAGAAGGTAGGTCCTATGAAGAGCAGCAAAATCAAGGTACCCACACCCCGGAGCTGCTGCAGATCTGGCTGCACATTAATTACCCATTAGTTTCAAGTTACTCTACATGTATGTGGATTCAAAGTCTTAAAGTACGGCTAAAGAGCAAAGGAAGTAAAATGAAAGCTAAGCATGTTCAGCTTCTCTTTTGAGGTCTGTAAGAATGCTAACATTAGATTTGGAGCTTTCTGTCTGGTTGGAAAACAAGCTGTTGTACTGATTTTTAAATATATATGCATTGAATTAGTTCAGAGCTACGCAGTAACAGATAGCTCCACTGACACTTTAACAGCTCCTTCAGAAATACCATGATTTTAATCTTACAAGCCTGCAAAAGCAATATCTCTGCAGTGTTCAACCTATATTGTTCATAATAAAATTATAAAAAAAGATGTTTTAAACATGCAGTAGCTGTGTCTGAAAATTAAATATATCAGCCATTAATTTTTTCTCCAAAATTACTAAAAGGCAACAGTCCACATTAAAGACTAACAGTTTGTAAAATTGGATTTTTAAAGATGAAGTCTTTTTTAAGCCCGGGCAAGTCAAAAGAAGCACTAGAACAATTCTGCAACAGGAAAAAAAAATCCATTTAGTTAATTCACTTCATGAAAAAGTAGATTTAGGTTCCTTATATCAGTATCTCAGATATTGAAATGTAAAGGAGTGGGGACATTACGTTAAGCCCCACAAAATGGGAGGCACTGGTGAAGCCAGGCCATAGGCATTGACCTCCCTGCAGCTGGCATGGGGTACAACCCAAGCCCTGTCCCCTGGGCACCCCAGAGCTGCAAGGCAGAGATCCCCCTGCCACCCCATCACAGGTGGCACAGGGACACAGGGGACAGCCTTGTCCCACAGCAGCTCAGCCCCACGACGCTGCAGGCAGGGAGAACTCCGTACTCACACCTGCCAGGACAACACACTGGTAGCCTGGTGCAGGAACGTACACAGCCACCACTCTCACAGGTTTTGTTTTGTTTTGTTTTGAAAAAATAAAATTTGTAAACTTGTAATGCCAGTTTAAGCTTCTGTAGCTGAGCACAGCGGTGCTCCCATCCCACTGGCAGCCTGGCTTCTAAGAGGCTTCCCCAGGGCCACACTCCTCCCGCCACTGCGCAGGTGAGGGGCCGCATCAGCCGCTACGTGGCCTAATGCAAACTGATGGGGCAGTTTCAATCCATTTGCCACTGTACAAGTAGCACTACAGCGAAAGTCACCACCGTGATTGGAAATAGTGCGAACTGATATTGTCATAACTCATACAGGGACATTGAGTTGCGTGCTCCCCACTGCCATCACAGCCTAGCGATGGCGGAGCTGAGGCGCATGGCTCCTCCACGATCTGTCACAACTGCACACTTCAGGTCGGCACATGCCATCCCCGCTGCGAGGTATGGGAGACCACTTCAGGACAGCGGGTCTGCTCCCTTTCATTGCTGCTAAAACTTCCAGTTGCATCCACGCACCACAACTTAAAATAGGAAGGCTGAGGTATGAACATCTCCAGGAGCGCTCCAGGGAAGAAGCTCTCCCAGGTTACTCCTGCTCCAGGGGAAGTTGCCTTGTCTTCTTTTTAAGCCATTACTGGGGTAAGCACAACACATAACACTGTGGTTCTTTGGTATATAAGCATCTGTTGTTGCTTTCTGCATTATAACTTATTAGGTAGCCTTTAACTAATTACAGGTTGTAACTTTTGTGAAATTAAGCAGCAGTAAGCAGCAGTTGCAGGGCTCAAGCAGGGAAACTGTGCTTGCCACAAGCCAAGCAGAAGGCAGGGGAGGAGCACCCTCATCCCTGCAGCTCAATCCTGCACCAGGCAGAATAGGGCTCAGATCCTGCTGGTGCCTGGGGGTTTCTGCCCATCTGATGCCAGAGACACTCCCTATTGCATCCAGTCTAATCTTAAGTCACTGGAGCGACTATACATCCATCGGTTCTCCTGGGAGCTTATTAAAGAGTTCAGAAGAACTGCAACTAGGGAAGTTTGCTTTCAGTCTGTATTATCTTACTGCTTCTGGACTTTTTCAGACCGTCCCTCCTCTCTTCATTTCTGGTGTTTAGGCACTTAACAGCGTTGCAAACAAATATTTACTGCATCAATGCTCTCATCACAAAGAAACACAACTAGAAACTCTCCTAGTGCTTACCACCACAGAACACAGCCCCACAACCTCTCCCAGCCCTCATTCTTGTATAGCTGGGGCTGGGCATCGCAAACACATGGGCTGGGCTCATCCCACCACCTGGATGCAGGCATGGTGTGCTGCAGCTGTGCCCTGCATCCCCTTGCACCACCCTGTTGCTCATGTCTGAATTCCAGAATTCCTGGCATGGACCTCAGGTTTTGCCCTTAAAAAAAAAAAAAAAGAAAGAAAAAAAAAAATGTCTCAAGGGCCCCCTGCTGTGCCCTCACAACTGCCATGGCTCCCCTTGCCTTCACCACTTCCACCTTTGTCTTTGCCTTTCCTTGTCTAAGCATGGAGTATTTCTCCCTGAATAAGCAGACCTGAATTTGTGTTTCTTCAGGTTATACCTTTTATTCTTATCCATTTCATTCCTCTGTTATTTCTGTCCTCAGTGATGTTTGCAATAGCTACTAATGTACTGTCATTTGCAAATGTAATTAGTGTGTTTACTTCTTTCTTTCTTTAGCCCATTAATAAAGATGTTAAATAAAAATATGCCTTCCTCTGCTAACAACATCCTTGAAATAGGAAAATGGGATCCTAAGGTAATAAAGAACTATATTATTGGACAAGACTTTTCCTTGCATCTTTCAGCATTTGCCATGCTTGTTATGGGCAATTAAAACATAAAACAACTTTCTAGCTTCACACCCAAAATAATCTTCCTCTCTGTTCTGCATTTGCATGTGTAGGATACACATACATAGAGAAAAAGGCTAGAAGTCAGCTGGCAGCTTGTTCTAGCAGAAGTAGCAAAAGTTCCCTCTGTTCTGGATGTGGCAGATTCAAGTGTAACCATTTGTTAATCTTTTTATGTACATTATCCATATTTTCAACAAAGGACAAGAGTATAAGTACTTTTAAAACTTTACTTACTGTGATTACTGTGGCTGTGTCCTAACACAACAGCTTGTGTGTTTAGTATATGATGATAATTCAGCATATTGGCTGTATCTGCTAATGCATCCAGCATTTCCCATGACTCGCTAAGCATCCTTGTTCCTTTAATTTTGACAGGACTGGGAATGCTCAGCAGTTCGTGGCACTGCCTCGCTGTTGGGACAAAAGGATGTGCACTTCTTTTCACCTTCAAGAAAATGTGCTGAAATTAATTCATTGCTCTAGTGGATTGGTGTGAAGTGAAATAATACTGTTTTCCCTTAATTTTCTGTCTGCTGTAGAGACCACAAAGAAAAATCACATGATTACTGAAACCAAAAATGAAGGAAAAGAAGAAAGACAAGATGCACAGAGGCAAGTTTATCAAATTCATCTCATGTTTTCATCTCATGCTTAGCTATTTACCTAGAATTTAAATAATACATTTATTTAAATGAGTTCTTTTTCTCTGGGGGCCTTCTGCTATTGAGGGGTATGTGTGAAGAGAAGTTGTCTTTTTTCTTTGTAATGTATGAAGGAAGACTTAAGATCACTGGATGTACATTTGGATAACCATGAATTAATTGTAATGTAAACTTTCACAACATGTTCAGAGCATGTTGAGATTTTCTTTGATTTTGAATTGCTCCAAAATGACATCTAATTACATACTGGTGATTAACACGGTTGTTACTAAGAAATAGCAACCAAGCAAACATTACAATTCAGTATTTGAATTTACTATGGGTCGCATTTGTTGGATTTTTTGCTTTATTTTTAATGCACAGAGGAAACTTGGTGGTAAATTCAAATTCTTAGACAGGCACTGCAACTGTTTTACCTCATTTGAAAAAATTAGGGCTCACATCACCACAGGAAAGAAGGGAAAGATGATTTTGATGGCTCCTTTTCTCTTTTCTCCCCCTTTCTTCTCTCACCTTTCTCTCCACACCAGGACCAAGCTCAGTGGGGGACCTGCCCCATAAGTGTGGGTCCAGGATCCTTGCACAGGCTCAGGCAGTCTCTGGGACAGGAAGGAGGTGGGGGCTGTGCTGTGCCTGGGTCATCATGCTGTGGTCCAGCAGCACTCCTGCTTGACGTGGGGACCAGTGGGGACCACGAGCAGTACCACAGGGACCAGCTTCAAACCCCACTTCACCTGTGCAGGCCCCATCCTGAACCCCACCCACAGCCTGGAGGTTTGCCATCTGCTTAGGAAAACACACCTCTTCTTTGACCTAAAGCTCCACCCAAAGGTGACAGCCAGTCCTTTGGTACTTGTGTGATACAGCGGTTCTTCTATTTCCACCTATGTGGTCTGGAACAAATTCTTTAACCAAATAGGAAAATTAAAAACAGTAAATGGAACAATATGTGCTATATTCTGCATCATTTTTGTTTGATGAAATGAAACTGCATCCTCCTTCAGCTGCAAACAAAAGCTGGTTGATGCCTCCCTGAGCGAGACAGTGCTGGGGGTGAGGAGAGATCGATGAATAGGGTTAAAGCTAATCCCTCTGCATAGCATTTATGCTGATATCCTTGGTTTAGTGCAGTACTTCTTTGAAATACAAATTTCTGAAGCATTGGAGAAAAGCACCTATTTTCAGTGTGAGCTGAAAATGATGAATTTAAGAGGTCTAAACTTCATCTCAGAGTCAAATACTACCCCATATTAGCTCACTTTTCTGTTCCCACTGGAGTCCTATTTATTGCCCCCCAGCCTCAGTGCTTTTGATGTTAGTTGGAGCTTAGCAGTGGTTTTAACTGAAAGAAATGAAGGCCTGCTTTCCTGTGGAGACATTGCTCTCCAGCTTTGGGTTAGCTGAACAACGTTACATTTCTTTGCAGTGATGGTGTTTTGGCAATTGCTCTCACATCTTGAATCAAAGCTCTGTGTTACAGTGCTGGAGGTAGGACTGGCCAGCAAGGAACAGTAAATCATCATCTCCCAGCCCCTGACCAAGCCATGGGGGTTCTGGAGTTCCATCTAGGCAAGGCACACCTTCGTGTGCCATCATGTCCAGTGGGAGTCCACAGTACAGGGCAGCCTCTCCATAAGAGTGGGATTCCCATGCTGTCATGCATTGTGATCCTGATATATATATTGTAAGGATCAGGCATTTCCTTGCATTACTTTATGCATTGTGTTTTATGGCTTAATAGCAAATGCATGAGACTGCTCAACTGGCACTTGCTTACATGGAGATTAGTGAAATCCCTGCTGTGAACTGAAAATGAACACAGCCATGAGGTTGCAGGAAGGTGAGCAGCATTTCGACTAAAGCAAATACCACGGAGCACTGATAGCATGCCCATATCATGGCCCTGCTCCTGAGTATCGGAAGTGTTTTGCCATTACCACCATCCATGGAAGGAGCAGGCATTAATGAGTCAATATTTATAGTACTAAAGACAAGGTGGTTCTCTCATAAATTGGTATTTGAAGGCTTTAGCTCAGTGGAAGCATGGGGTGGATCAATGGCTTTGGAAGAAATGAAAAAGACTTCCAGTCTGTCAAAGCTAAATGAAAATGAAACTTTTCCTTACTGCATTTTGAGCTGGGTTCAGTTACACCAATACCACCAGTTAGGTTTGAGAGAAGAAAAAAAATGGCAATTGGTGCATGGATACATAGCTCCAAAGGGGAAATATGGAATGTTCTGGCAAAAAGCAAATACAGACTGCATTTTTTGCTGCAAACTTTTGCACAGAAAATGGTCAGTTGTCTTCATTGGGAGTAAGCAGTCCCTTACCCAATGCTGTTACCATTTTGCTGAGGTGGTAGCTTCCATGGGCAATACACTAAGGACTAGCGCAAATCAGGAGCACTAATTCTCTCGTGAAGACAGATGTCCCATAGTCAGAGATACTGTATGAGAGATTTTTAACAAAAGAGATATTTTCTCTGTTGGGATTAATAGCTCCATTTTTCTTTATTACTCCTTGTGTTTCATTCATTCATTCATCAACTTCTTTCAAACAAAACAATCCCCCCAGAATAAAATATATATAAAAATAAAATAAAATAAAAGGAAGAGCAGTGGCACAACCTAAAGAGAAATCACATATTCTGTGTTGCAATATCTCACACAACACTAAGGATGTCATCTCCACAAATTCCCTTTTCAAAGAGACATTTTCTTTTTCTGTAGCTTTATTAATATTAGTCCTGACTCACCATCGTGTTATTTCAACTTTACACTGCTGGAATTTCAGGAGGACAATGATTCATCACATCCAGTGGCTCAGATATTCAACCCCTCCATCCAAATTTATGCTCTTTGGCAACTGGCTGGTCTTCAGAAATGCTGAACACCCATTATTGACTTATTTACAGTGTTGCAAATCAGACACAGAAAAACTAAAATTGTTTGCAAAGTGTATATAGTTGTGTATATACATATACAAATATTATATATATAAATATATACATGAATTTCAGTCCTTGAAAATTAAAGGTATTTTAGTTATCTCTAAGGATCTAGCTAACACTTGTTACCTTTTTTTTTTTTAAAAAAAAAAAAGATCTGATTTACCTTTCACCTCAGCTATGAAGATGTAACTTATATCCTGCTACTGCATGTGCATGAGGCAAAGCTTGCAGTGGTTATGTCTACACAAATAACTGGTGTGTAATAAAGAGAAGAAACCCTTATTTCCAGCTTTCTTCATGTTTTGAGGACCTGTCAAGTACGAATTAATGATTGTGAGCATGGAGAATAATTTTCATTGATTTTTTTGCAATATCAGTAAGTGTATTTTAAGTGTATTTTCTCAGAAATGCCTGCTACACAACACACAGAAACCTGGTGTAAGTCATCAGAACTCATAGTCAAAGTAAATCATCAGAAAAGCATAAATAAGTAACCTCCAAAATAGATCTGTTTGTGTTTCTGATAGAAATGAAAAGATTTCTCAGTCTCTCAAATCCTGGGGGCAGGCACTCTCCTGGGTAGATGCAGTGGGAATCATATGATTTACACCAGCAGTGGAGAGCCCCTCAGCTTGACTGTACCGTGAAGTTTGCTTTCTCTGCCTGTACTCAGCATCCTTCCATGTGGCTCTGCAGAGCAGTGATATAAATTCTGGTCATAAACAAAGAGAAAAATGGACTGACAGAGAATTTGATGAACAATTTGCATCCGTACACAATTTTTTCCTCTGTTTGCACCACTGAAATGAGTAATTTTTTATCTTAAGACCTCAGTTTGTATTTCCCCTCCACTCGGCTGCTAGCAACACTGTAAAACCTTTAAAATATTAAGAAAATTGCATCTTCTACTTCTTGCTTTAAATATAGCATTCAGTCTTCATAAGTGTTACTTTGTACATTAAATGAATAACTTGCCCACCAGGTAAACTACATTTTGTTGCTTACCATGTCTGTCTTTGCACAACATGTAGTACATGGGCATGAATAACAGTGTTATATAAATAATTACATGTATGAAAGGCTGTAAAATACTGAAGATATATTTGTACTTTTACTTATGAGAACATTTTAAAAATGATTGCTTTGTTCGGCATGTGGTTTTTATGTGTTGAACAGGGTACACATAGAGAATGTTTTCCAAAGGTGGTTTTTTTTTTCCTTTCCTCCAGGTCACACTAGCGTTATAGTTAGCAAATTGATAAGGTTCCACTGTTAAGCTTTATTACTTGTGACATGAGCCTATGACACTTTATAAAAAGAAGTAATCCAGAACAATCTCTAGGTAATTAACACCTAGATAAACAAACATAAATTTCTATATTGCATTTATTTGGACTACCACTCAAATATGCGTGAACCATGCTTTTTTAATTAAAAGATAAATCTATGTGACACTTAGCCTCAAACTTAATTATTCAGCATAGTATAATAAAAAATAGAGCCCATTAAATGTGTCTTGCTCTGTATTTCTGTATTAACAGCAAAACAGTTCACTCTGGGATCATTTAAATTTTCTTCTTCCTCTTTTCCTGCAATTTCCCTGTTCACTGAGACCTTTTGGCTGAAAACAAAACAAAAACAAACAAAAAACACACTCAGCTACGCCAACAGGTGAGTAGCTGCTGAACAATTCTCAATCCTCTGCTGGATTACATTTTCAGCATTACTGTTCACCACAGTTTTACTTTCTCTCCTCCCCCCAACTTCCCCCATGGAAATGTGTTTCCCCTTTGGTGGATCATGCCAGGCAGAAATATCCAGAGATGGAAAACAAAATACTTAAGAATAATTTCACTGGGGTCATGCTTACAATACACAAAGTGAGAGTTTTACAATGTACTGTTACAAAACAGGGGAAATTTTCAATTCCTAAATTGCATTAGACAGAGAGGTTATAGTCCTTACAAAAATTTCAGCAAGAATCAGTGCCTTAAAGCCACGAGCAACTTTCTGACATTAGGTGGAAAGTCCCTTATCGAGGTACCCACCGTCGGCATTATAAAGACTGCCCATCATCTGCCTGTTAAAAATTTCCACAAACAGATTTTTGTGAGACAAATACTTTTCTCTTCTTCATAGCCTGTTTTCCATAGGCTCCCCTTAGTGATCAATGGTTTCATGGAGCAAGACCACTTGGAGGGTTCTTTTAAAGCATTTCCTGTAGGATACCACTTACTGCTTGGTGTGCAGCGGAAGTTAGGAGGTTTTATTTGGAAGCGTTTCTATAGAGGTGGTCATTGTTAATTAGTATGGCTTTCAACTTCTGAATTATTGTCTACTGAAACCATCAGAAAGCTGGAAAATCTTTGGGATCCCTCTCTCCTGCCCCCAAACCATGATTTTTCCCCAGCTCTTGAGTGTGTTGATTACTGGGAAAGACAATCATCCTGCAATGAGGAAGAGTTCAGGTCTACCATCCACACTGAATCAACATTTTTAAATACTCTAACTTTGTGCCCAGGAAGAGTGGTTTCTACCCAGAGAGGGAGTGAAAGATTTAAATTTTATAAAATATAAAAATCGCTCATTATCTTCTGGGATTTTGATTAAAATTTGGTATTTCATTCTTTGCAGATACCTTTGTTATTTACCCTGGACATCAGTGAATTTTGTATCAGCTCAAAAATTCCCCCTGTGCATGTGCCCTCTATGAATCGATGGGTAACCTCAATTCCGATCTTCAACTTACAGCCACTGAATAACTGAATTTCCATGATGTTCCTATTTGATTTTTAGCAGTTATAGACAATTTTATATCTTTTTCTAGTGGAGTATTCAAGGTACAACATAACATTATTATTGTGGTTTCATCTACTCTTAAAATTTTGCATTTTCTAAATGTATTTTCCTCCTCAGCTTTTTGTGCAAGGTTTCTTTCTCTTCCCCATATTGGCTGTAGTTTCTTAGATTTGGTGCATCATCTTTTTTTTTTTTTTTTTTTTTTTTTTTTTTTTTTTTTTTAATCATTGTTACTTTTTCTACTAAATGAAAAATCCTCTAACTTGGTGTGTTTCAATTAGGCAAACCAAACCATACACAGGAAGAATAAAGGTTCATCTAGGAATACAGGAGGGCTATCGTACTTGCAAATTCTTTGAAGCATAGGCAACTTTCTTAACATGCATCATAACAATAAACCTCACAATTTTCTAAAGCCAAATATATGATCTATACAAACAATTTTTTTTAATGTGAAAACATGACTTTATACATAATAGTGTATGATACACACTTCAAACACTTTCAAATCAAAGCTTGATAGACCCCAAGACTTTTTCTATAGTACATAATAGTAGTGTATAAAACAATTATCACTACATGCTAAAACAGATTTCCACAGTCTTTTCATTAAGCACAATATATAATATATATGTATATACTGTATATAGATTTGTTCGGATTAATAAGTGGACTGAGCACACACACCCAGCAACACACTCCAGTAACTGCCTAACAACTGTGAATTTACTGGCTTTTTTTTTTTTTTTTCAAATCTGACAAAGCTACAGAAAATAATGTTTTTGCTGTTCCTAATAAACATAAGCAAGTAGGAAAACTTTTTTTCAGAGGTAGAGGTTTTATTGCGTAAAACACTGGATAAAACTGTACTGCTTCAAAGACATTTTTATTCTAACAGCAGAAAGAAAACAGTCATTGCTGAAAAAACAACTTTTAATACTTCTATACCAGAATAAAGTTCTGTCAACTGATGTATTTTAATAATAAATAATGACCAAGAATAAACTTTAAATACAAAGTTTTCTAATTGTTACAAGCATAGCAACAAAATCCTCTACTCTATTGATCTCAGATTTCCTCCAAGATAGAAATTTTTCTTTGTGTAGGAATGTAGACAGTATTATGACCATATCACAGACTACAGAAGTTACAGAGAAAAAACTTGACATGTTTAGATATGAGAAGCATGATGATATTCAGAAACCGACAATGCATCACTGCTGCTGTCACTTGTTTGTATTACAAGTTACAAATGTTCTGGAAAAAAGGTCTATGTCAGAGGGGAGAATAGGGACAGTAGCACCCAACCAAATGGAATCAACACACACATCACAAAGAACGAGAGATGTTTCCAGTGTCACAAACAGAATTATTGCCTGTCGTACCTGAAAATGCTCAGAAGACACAAAAGAATACTGAAAGAGCTCCAAAAGTGCAAGAAATGGAATGGGGGCAGCATGGGCTTTTTTTTGTTTGTTTGTTTGATTTGTTTTGTTTTGTTTTGTTTTTTGCTAAGATACTGAAGGCGGCGCAAACACACAAAAGCAAGCGACTGACACAGTCACCAAACACAGTAGTGCAGTTAAAATCCTAAAGCTTACTACAGTCAGAAAGTTTCAATAACATTTTAATCCTTTATCTAGGATCATAGAAACAGTTGCATTAAGTTTATCAACTCGATTTAAGTAAGGCAGTGAGAACTATACTAGAAAAACAAGAAAAGCAGCTTGCTCTGTGCCAGATGGGTCCAAGTTACACAGTGACCTCATTTAAACTGAAACTTCAGTTGAATGACATCATTTCCGACAGCATATGCAAACCGTATTCCTTATTAGCCTGAGATTTTTTTCCAGTCTCAGGGTAGCGCTAAGAATTTTATTTACATTGATTGCAGTTAAGTATTTTTTGTAAACTGCTTTAGGCAGAGCTGAAGTTTTAAGGCCCTGGGGTTTTACTCTGTGCTCCCAGCCTGCAAAGAAATATTGACTTTTTTTTTTTTTTTTGAAGTCTGCATGATTTTGTTTTAGAAGAAGTTAATATTTCTCTACCTTCACAATAAACAGCACCAATTTTGCTTCTATCAAAGGAAGTACATTACAAGGCTAAAATTTTATGCCATTCAGAGATTTTCAGTATAAAACTTTAGTTATTTTTCTTACTTTTTTGTTGTTTTTAATGTATGTGGTTCATTATAGACTCTCAAAAGCTTCTTATGTGGCAAAGAACTTAATAAATTTGGAGCATCCAATCAATAAAAAAGCTAAAATCTACAAAAAATATACAAATGATTTGCTTTACAAAAACAAAACAAAAAAATCAGCTAAAACATTTTTCTTCATTAGAGACAAAGAGCAGGAAATTTGGATTCATAGTGTTGGTGAAGCTACTTTATAAGAGCTTGCTCCAGAAGAAACTTCTGCGCTATGTCTTTAACACTTATATAAAAACTAACACATGAAAATTAACTGTGGCTAGGGAATCCTTCATTTAAGTATAAAAACAGGAATTTAAAGGAAATTTAATAGAAAACAACATGAAAAGAATAGAAAAAGAAAAAGTACGAACCCTCTATGTAATAAAAATCTGTTTCTCACCAGCACCTTCTACAGATAAGGCTGACTAGTTTCACTAAACAACATTTCTATATGTTGTACTTTTACTTTTATAGCAACTTACTTCTTCATCAACAAGGAAAAAAAAAAAGTATAAAAGCATTTCCCTCAATACTGCAAGATGATTAAAAAAAATGGAATTACACTTCAAATCTGCAGTCACACGTTGGTATGCAGATATTTTTTAACCATTGATTCATTTGGCTGTGTGTATATATATATATATATATATATATAAAGAAAAAGAAAAAGAAAAAGAAAAAAGAAAAATGGGAAAACATAATATCGCAATACTTGTCAGTACAGGTCAGTACTGACCCTAGCTTGTGGGCCATCTAGGGTTTCTCCTGTACTGCAGTTGCAACACCACTCAAATTGATTTTCTCTGCAATGACAGCTCCAGTCAGACTGGCACCATGGCAGTCTACCAACACATCTCATTACTATGCTAGGCAAATGACAGCAGCTGGTGTCATATTATAAAGGTGTTTTCAACAATGAAAACACACAGCCCCTCAATCTTCAAGGCAACACTAAATCGTTTAGACACTATCATTTTTTTCTGTTAAGAGCATTGTTTTTGGACAAAGACCACTTCAAAGTTTGAAATTGCCCTATTATTTTTTTTTTAATAACTAACGGCCCCCTAGCATTTTTAGATCACTTTATTATCCCACCTACATTGTTTGGAAGTACTTGTTGCCAGGTAACAGTTTAGCAGCCATTTTCAAGGGCTGGAGATTTATTTTGCATGTGTAATATATATACTTAAACACACACACACACAGAGGGATCGTGTGTGTGTGTGCGAATGAAGATATATATTTAATGGGTATATGACTGTATTTGAGCACATGTGTGTAAATATATACATATGCGTGTGTGCATACGTATCCATATATATATACTTAAATGTTGGGAGCATCCTGTACATGTCTGGAAGCTGGCACACAATTCTTCTGCCCACAGTGCAGCCAGCCACCTCAGGCCCAGTACACAGCCAGAGCCCCGCACAGCATGAGGGCCTGGCCAGGTGCGCTACTCCTGGGCCTGGCAGCCCTACTCCTGGGCCTGGCCACCGTCCTCAGCCTGCTCGGCCGAGCTCCCCACCCGGCCTGCAGCCTCCTCTAGGCTCCCTGGGGCTTCCGAGTCTGCCCGGGAGCGCTTGAACCTGCGGTCTGGGTACTGGCTGTTGTCGAAAGGCATGCGATGGACGCAGAGCACGTGGGTCTTCAGGTTCCCCTTCTGAGAGGCACTGTAGGGGCAGTATCGGCACTGGAAGGGCCGGTGACCTGCACAAAGGAAAAAAGGCTGGTTAGTTTTTCTCTGTTTACAGTAAATGTTCTGGTGAAACACGCCACAGCTGAAAGCTCTCCTGCTGAAGGAAGTCGCTGTGTGACTTCAGCAAGAATAAGAAATTTGTGCTGCTTGTGATTTGCTGGTTTCAAGAAACTGCATTTTTAAAAGCCTCTGCTTCAGGTTTTTGGGAAAAGTGCAGCTATTTTGTCTCCCTCCTCACACCCAGCTGTAAATCCATCAGCCCATGATCCAAACTAAACTCTTGTAAATATGGTGCAATCATGTACTAGACTGCCTTCTAGACTTGTTAATTATCTTTTTTATTGAAGTGCAGTTCAGGGATGACAATGTACAGACCCTTCATCTAATAACCATACTTTGTCTTTGGGTGAGTTTCTGAGTCAAGAACTGTATGTTTTATTTTAACCACAGAGATTATTTTTTAATGGAAAGAAATAATGGATTGAGATAACCGATGCCTCAAACCTGCAAATATTTACTCCAGTGAGATTACTCCTGTGAGTAAAGAAACACAAGCAGAGACGTGTTTGCGGGGTTGGGGCACAAGGTTATCACCAGCTCCAAAATAAATGTCCAAACCAGATTAAAAAAGAAATGTTAATTCACAGAATTTGATAGATGCACTTCTTGTGTGTGAAATAGCAACTGTCTGCAAAATGAAGGCATGAATGAAAGATATCACTTTTAGTAACTCTATCAATATGCTCTCCCATATTTTTCAGATTATTGTGACTTTGAATCTTCATGCTGTATCTGGTTTTGGAGGTTATGTTTCAGCAATCACATTTCAACCTATGCTGGGAAGTTGTTGATGTGTTTTACTGGAACTTTATGAGCTTTGTCTTTCAAATTAACTTAAACCAGGACCATCTGAGGTCAAATGCACTTAGCTTGCTTTAATTTGCTCAAATAAATGAATAAATAAATGTGCCAGACTGTCTACATAAAGCCAGAATAAGTGAAAAACAATACCCTATCTCCACATTTGAAGAGCACATTTTCCTCTGCTGTTGTGTTACTACCCAGCGGGCACAAACCAGATGCTGGCATAGCAGAAGAGGACTACACTCCCCACTACATGGGAAGGGGTTGGGACCAATTTTAGGTGGTAATGTAATGGAAAAGCAAATGGATACTGGTTATGCACTGGTCCAATGCTGCTTGTACAGGAGTAGGAATGTTCCCACAGCACTCACGGCCTGGGAGTTAGCCTTGGCTGGGTTTAGCCTTGCACTGCTGGTGGCACACAAGCATGAGCATCTCGGGCAGAGGAAATTCACCTGAACCAGCAGTGCTTTGGGTTGCGCAAATAATCTGCTATTTTTACTGTAACAACAAAAATACCAGGCTGAGTTCCCCCAAACATTCTGCCCACTACTCAGAGTAAAGAAGCATCAAGTCCAGTACACAGTTACCCAAAACCAGTGCTTGATGACTACAGGCAAGTTTCCTTCAACAAGGATGAAAAAGTCCTTCCATCCTTTGCTTTTACAATTTAAAGATTGCCAAAAGGGTGGCCAACCCTCAAGGCCTCTAATATGCACATTTATGCATGAATTTGGGGACAGAGATTGGGTTGATCTCATTCTCTCCTGAGGTAAATAAAGACATTTCCATCAAGAACTTCATAAGGAAAAAGCAATGAAATCTACAAGCTGCTAATCTTTACAAAGTTAAATTTCAGTGGAAAATTTCATAGCAATAGCAATGGAAAAAAGAACTACATAGAAAAAGTTACAGAAAATGGTTTGGGCTTTTATAGAAAAAAAAAAATCAACTGAAAGATATGAGGAAATAGTCAAACAAGAGACTGAAGATGTCCCTAGTGCCTCTTAGGATCAGTCCTAAAATCAATACAGGACCACAAATATGCTTGAAAAAATTAGAATATATTAGTTTTGAAAACTGGAAGACCTCTCAAAACTGTCTGGATGTGAAGAAGGTCCAGAGAAAATCAGATCTTGTTTCAGAAAATCTAGAAATACTTGAAAACTCAGGAAAAAAACAACAACAACAACAACAACAAAAGTAATAAAATCATTATATCTCCTTCTTTGATTGTAAGAGATAGAAACAGTCGCCAGAATTCACAGCTGAGTTCTGGATTCTTTCTTTTCTTCTTTTTTTTCCCTCCAGGGTAATACCTCTGACCAGAGGGAAATAAGTGGCTGTTGCATATTCCGCTCAGGGAGGTGCTGAAACACTGTGAACACACACTGTGCTGAAACAACAGATGAAGCACTGGGTAAAGGAGAAGGAAACTTGCTCTGTGAAGAACTGAAGTGGTTTTTCTCTTTCTGCAAAAGATAAAGACCTGCCACTGTCACAATCACTAGCATGATTGTATCCACACCACACTACCAGCTCCCTTCCAGTATTCCCTGTGGTTCGTTTGACCATCCAATGACTGCCCTTTGCTAAGAACGGAAGATGCGCTGCTGAGATGTGACTAATGGTACAACTTGCCCTCGAGTCTTATTTACTCCATTCTTACCAATGCTATGGAAAAAGACAAAGACTATCCTGCCCTTCTGGACCTTGTATGCTGCTACAGCCAACAGCTGGATGTGCCCAGGACATAACATCTGGTAACTGCTTCCACCAGCAGCACGCAGGGAGCACGGACACAAAGTTCTGGGCTCGTGGAGCAAGCAGGAATGATGTGCCCAACATCCAACTCCTAAAATGCATCAGGCACCGTGAATCATGGAAAAAATTGGTCAGTTCTAGCTAGAATGTGTACTGCTAGCCAACAGCTTAAGATCTCACCAGACAGCGCTTAACTCTTTGCCCATAAGCAGCTACCATTAAATGATCAATTTGTGCCTGGACCACCCCCCCACAAATTTTAAACAAGGAATCCACAGAGCACGGATAGCACTAACAGCCTCATATGTGCCAGATAGAAGCAAACACTTTCTGCCCACCACCAAACCAAGTTCAAGCCTGTGTAACTCCATACAGAGAATGTCATTTATTAATTCAACCAACTTTACTAAATCAGACAATATAAAATGCACCTAGAAGGATTCAGTTCAGCGTTGCCTCCCCCACAACTTACTTTTTCAGGCCATCAAAATTTCACATCACTGCCTTGTGAAAAGTAAGTACACAATAAGTTAATCTGTACTGTCACTATGCAGTACAACTGTGGTAAAGAGCACATTCATTTTTAATCTAGTATGAATAATATATAAATATGTATACAGAGTGAGGGTCATAGGAAAGCAAGTGGTACATTGTTTACAGCAGAAGTAGTACAAAAACTAGAGATTATTTTCACTTGCAAAGATGACAATATCTGCAATTTGTTTGTAACTAAGGGGTGAAGGATAATGCCCATTTCTCTTAGGTAGCCCATCCATTAACTATAGCTCAAAAACTTGTTGTGGGCAGCAGGCTCTTAAAATAACCCTTCCTAGATAACTTGGCAATAAATTTATAACGTTTTATCTAGCAGTGGTTGGTAGGTTCTTTCTTAGCATGCTATAGTTCATATATATTTTACCCAGTATATATCTTTCAATAAAATTATAAGAAAGCCCTTAAAAAAAAATCTTCTTGATAGTTCAGGAGGTAACATGCAATGCATTGCATCTGTCGTGAAGAGAATTAGGTTAAAGGTGGGCCAACAAAGAGAACAAATTATGGTACGTCTTTCTCAGATCAAAAATCAAAAAGGATAGGGGACAGCATAATGTTTGCAGCTGAAATAATCCCATGTTACAGAGTAACATGCTACGAAGTATGCAACTAAGTGTGTGAAGGGACTTCTTAATCCTCTTGACCGAAGCTGAGATACTAAGAATATTGAATTTGCACAAAATAATATTAATAAAATAGTTAAAATGACAACAATGGTAGCTGGACTCCAAGAACTGTAACAGTTTTAGGTGGGGCAGACTGCCTCAGAAGGGGTGATTACCTTCAGCACCTGCTGAACCAGTCCTCTGAAAGCGATCCAAACCTTTTAGGATCAGGCCCAGAAAGGTCAGCAGTGCTGAGATGGTTTGGGCTGTCCCTAATTTTAACTGTACCCTGAAGAGAGCAAGGAGCCTGGTGTGGACATACTTTCTGGGCAGAACAGAGAACCTTGCTCTGGAACCAGTATATAGAAAAATCCCCCAGTGTTTGAAACTAGTCCATCTTTTAAAAATATATATGCTGCTTTGTTAATTTAGACTTTGAGAAGAAAAGTTTGTTTTCTTTCTTTCAAGTCTGTGATCTGATACGTTGCTTTGTGACACATCACGTCAGCCTGCATCTGTCACATCACGTTAGGTTTCATAACATGGCATGACTGATGTAGTGCAACACAGTGCTTCAATCGAATGGAGGCAGAAATGAAGGTTTTGAGAAAATCATGGATCTTAAAGTCTGTTTTTTATGACCATTTAAAGGAAAATGCACTTAAAGCCGGGCCCTGGGATTTAAACAAAGCTGCTACCCATTACTGAGTTGTTAGGGATTCAAATATTTGCCAAACCTATTTTGTTTTGTCTTATCTTTAAAACTCAAACTGTACTGTTGAAAAACAAAAAACTCAATATCAACATAGTGTCATTGGGCTACTTACTGTAATCCAAATTGCTAATAGTTCCTAATTTATTAACTTTGATATGGATCCATTATTTAAGATTAGCACAATGGAATACACAAACGATGGAGAGAGAAAAAGCGATACATGCTAAAGTCTTTTTCATTAAAAAAAAAAAAAAAATCATTTACGTGGTCAAGCTGCATTAGTTCTCCACTTCTAAAAATCTTTGATCAGCATCCAAATTCTATAAAAAATTCTGCAAAGAAACATCGTATTTTCGTGGTATTACAGGCACATATGTAGGGGTTTGCACTAAAACATAAAAATGGGCATTGGACTAGTCACATGAATAAGATCAGGAATTTATTCCAGATTGTTAAAAGTGTACTAATCACAGCAAAATCATGGCTTTCTCCCAAAGCAGCAAGAAAATGGTAATTTGAAAGAAAAATGCCAATAATACATCACACACAAGCCGTCTGTTGTCCCCACTACACCACTTTTTATTATATTGCATATCTGTACATATATTCACACAGATACACACATACAGACACACAATTCAATGCATTAATTTAGGGAAAAAGCAGAAGAGCAATAAAATGATGAATAGAAAACAAATGCTATGCAATGTACTATAAATTACAATTAAGTCCCCAAAATACTGTGTTTCTTAGATATGACATTTGTTCCCTTAAAAGCAAAAATGCCTATGATTATCTGACAATGTTTTTCCTTAGATGGCCAATGGCTATAGCATTTACTGGAATACAACACGGCAAACTCATTTCAGATTTCTTTGCTTAGTTTAAGAATATCCTTGCAGTGAAAATCAGAAACAACAGCCATTAGCTCTTTAAAGCAAATAAATGACTCCCTCACTGAGAAATACTTGAAAAGCCCCAAAGGTCTGACTTTCTTTGAGACAGATCTCTTCAGTTCATATGTTGGATGCTGGAGGTTTGTAGCAATCCCAAACAACCAGGACTGCTGTGGGCTATGGCCAGGCACTCTTGGCAGGATTGGCTGCAGTGCAATAGGATGGATGGCACTGAGATGCCCTGTCCCAAAAAGTCACTGGTGAAGGGGTCCTTGTAACCACACATCAGCTCCACTCCAAGGTCAACAAGCTGCACGCAAACCTGCATTGAGCCCAACCGCCACAAAAAGAGCTACTTTAAATATTTTTTCCTATGTAAATTTGTGTCTGAGGCACAATCACCTTTAAACAGAAGAACTGCATGTTGCCACAGAAATAGTAACTAGCAAACACGGCCACATGCTTTCCACAAAACAAGTCCAAAAGACTTTGAGCCACTCCAGAGCCTTTGTAAGCACTGCCATTTTAAAGTAACGCTATCATAGCATAATAACGAGCATTTGCAAAGGGAGAACTATTTTCATTTAAATCTTGGCTAGTGAGATTTCCTTTTTTTAACATATAAATTTTCATAAATACATTTACTATCCACAGCTAACATCCCAAACCCTGTCTGAATTACCCAGGAGAGCAGAATGGCTCTAAAGCAGCTATTCTGATCTGGAGCCTAAGAGTATGGATGGGAAAATGCCGAATAGATATATTTGTCCAATAGACAATAATGGCTCTGAGAGCCATTCCATTTTATTGGTCTCAAAATATGCATTTTATGAAACTCCCAAAATACCAGACAGATTAAGGTATGTCCAATCAGGTTCATATATGTAATAAAAGTTTTTATAAAACAATTCAAAAGTATTTACACACAGGTCCAGGACCAACCAACATGGTCTTCTGGGAAAATTACAATATTCTGTGAAGTTTATATGTTTATTGGATTACAAAAAAAGGAAATTAGATTTTTAAAACCCTCTATTTTAAGTTGACCAGGAAAAGCTGTACAAACTAAAAGCATTTTCTAAGGCTTTTTGGATGATTTACTGTAGAAGTATATATAGAGAAGCATAAATATCTGCATTTTAGGAAGGCCTAGGAACATTTTCAGCTGCCAAAGGTAAGGCTTTGGGTTGTGTGTTTGCTGCAGGACACCTAAAGCAGCCCACTTACCACCATCCATTCAAGTAGGGTCCATCATTAATCACAGCTTCAATCCTACATATAGTCCTAAAAATAACTGGAAGAAATGTTTGTTATCAGAGGCACCAGACTTGAACTCATCCTATATCACCTCAACACTTAACAGAGAAACCTGGTTACCTAAGTTCCCCCTAGGGAATACAGAGCAAACGCTTCTGGGACAGCTCAGGTCTGAAAGCATGAACTGCCACCTGGAGTAACCTTTTTCTCTCTGCACATTACAGGAAAGACCTTAACTAGGAAAAGATAATTTGGGTTTAAGATCATGGCAAAATACAGCCACCAGCTTCATCCTAAATAAAAGTATTGAGTATTTTTGGAAAGAAATGCCCTAAAACTAGTAGGATTCATCCACCTGTGAAGTCCATCATAGCAGGCTGGTGATCCAGCAGGAGTCTCCTGTAGGGAGCAGTGAGGTGCATGGCACAGTCCACAGGTCACCCCATAGCTCAAAGCCACCACATTGCCCTCTGCACTTGTGTGCTGCTAGGGAGGAACAAGCAGAGAGCGGCACCCTCGGTCCCCCAGGTGACTGCAGTGCCAGGGTGGTAAAGGACTGAACCATCACTGGCTGCAGAAGAGCTGGAGCATAGAAGACCTCATCTGTAAATAAATTATTTCCAAGAATCTTACTTAAAACAAACAAACAAGCCAACCCCTCCATTCATTGAAGCAAATTAGACTCTCAGATACCTATGTGGCTTTTTTGAAATATGATCAAAGGTGGGTTCTGTTATTGATTTAGTATATTATACAGAACTTATACAGAATAGCTATTTCAACTTACCAATAAGCATATCGAAGTGTTTAATGATGACAGGGAAAAGCAAAAGTTGATGCTCAACTCTGTCTTTAGAATGTATTAAAAGATTGAGTTAATTTTACACGTGACCCCAAAATCACAAATTGCATTTAAAGTAACAGTCCAATTCCTGTCTGAATAGATTACACTCACTAATTGTCACAACCTGTTTTTTGTTTTTATTATTATTTTTTAAACCAAAAGAGGGCGGAGAAAAACACAAAAACTTGATATGCAAACCAGCCGAAGGTAGATGGGTATGGCACAGAGGCTAATGACCACATGGACACTTGTAACAAAGAGTAACATGTAGAAACTCTCCTTCACATGCATACTTTAAACTTATTAAACAAGTTGGTCATAAAATTATGGAAAACATCACTAATTTAACACTAATGCCTTGTTATGTAAAGCATGGAAATTATTTCTATTTGGACATAAAGTGAGGAACTTGCTGGCCCTCTGCAGTACACTAAATACAAGGCAATTACAAAAGAGCTTAAGTCACCGAGAATATAATGCAGACTTGCAATTCTGAGGAAAACAAACATTTTACATTTCTTGAAAAGTTGAAAAAAATGCAGGCTTGTTCAGCTCCAGACACTAAACAGAAACTTTTCTTCTTTTGCAGGGGAGTAAGATTTTCACACAGCAACTTTTGATGTAGAAGGGAAAGGGATATTTCTTGGGGAGGGGGTGGGGGAAGGAGGGGAAGGATCACTACCAGACAAAAGGCTCTTAAACAAATATGGAGCATTACATGAACCTTGTAAAGCCAAAATTCCCATGAAAAACAGCTTCAGACTTTGCTCTCTACAGACTCGCCCATGTTGAGTAGGTGGCCGTGCCCAGCAGCACCAGCCTGGTTCTGGCCGTGACAACATGAGTTACGAGCCTGGTGTCTCAGCACGCTCCAAACAAGGTTAGTGGGAACGTTGTCATTGATTGAGCTTGAAATGTCAGACTATCATTGTCCTATGCTTTGGTAAATTTAATTATATTTAATTTTTCATATTTATTTACTTTGTTTTACACACATAAGTGGAGAACAGAGCTCTTATCAAGGGCACTCGGTACCTGTTGTATAGAGTATGCTGCAATGAATTCTGACTGAATTTATAATGGCAATGGTTACAATTCAGAAACTCTTCAGTTGCAATCAGCTTCCTAACCCGAAACTCGTAACATTTGGCCCAAACCACAAGCATTAGCCTGCAGTTCTGGCAGCATCTACCTTATGTTTCCCCTGAGCCCAGAGGCAAGGCCATGCAGCTGAGGAAAAGGAGCACCTGAGCCTGGGAGCAAGCAGCTTGCATCTTCCAATGGCCTTCCTCCTCCTCACCTCCCATCCCATGCAAGCAGCAGGTTGCTCTTTAAGAAACCCTGAGCTCTTCTCTTTATCAAAATTACATCTTCAGTGTCCCACCTTTTCTTTACTTACATATTTCAATTAATTGCTGTCTATTCACTCCTTTACATGTTTTAATCATGTTAATAACAGCACGTTCACATTCTAACCCCTTGAGCAAAATATCTTGGTTTTCCTACTAGGTCATTCACAAGTTTTCTGTCTGATATTCTATCATAATGTTTAATTGTCTCAGTAAGTATTTATTATTTCAGGAATCATTTAGGACTTCTAGTATGAAGCTCTATTTTGATTTAATGTAGCTATGATATAAATGCTGTACTGGTGGCACTGGGATTTTCATGCAGCTCAGAGTTGCTAATAGGAAAGGCCTTGCCAGTGATTATAGTTTGCTACCAAATAGCCTTTATTCTGCCTAGCAATTCATAAATGCAATAGCATTTTCTTTTTAACTCTGGGCAACTGTCTTGAGCTTATTTTATCGGTGGAATGAAATTTAAAAAAAATCCCAGACTCAGCTTTCTAAAATTTTCCTGCCCACATTTCAACATGTCATGCCCTCAGCTAGCTTGGATCAGGGCACTGCACAGTCGGCCCCATGTGAATGGCTGCCCCCAAATGTACAGAAAGGCAAAAACCAGGAACCCTCCAGTAGTCCCATGTCCCACCAGTCACCTAAACCGGAGGACACAGAGCAAGGCACGTGCTATTAAGTTTGCTGAAGGGGGACATGAAGATAGAATGATTGCTTTCTGCAGGTATAATGCCATGTAGGATGAGCACATTCTCCTTTAATTGCAGCTGTTATGTAACTTGGGTAATTTAGGTGGTATTTTGTGACATTATAGCTTGTCACAAAACTCATGACTCTCTACCTATGACATGTTAGTAAAGAGATTGAAGTAATACAGAACACTTTAAGTAAATAAATACCCAGTTCTCTAATAGCTAATCCTTCAAGTTGCCCCAAGTGGCTCACGGCCCCACTCCCCATTCTGCTGAACTGCCCCCAGGACCCACTTGTGGGGTTTTGTCTGCCTGGCCTGAGGCACGCCTGACAGACAGACAGGTTGTACCTTGCCAGGTGCGCCTCATATGCAGGCGAACAAGTGGAACACGTGCACTCGCACAAATAACATTTATTTTAATCATACCCCGTTCAATGAATCAGGAGCTCAAACAGCAAAAATTAACTCTGCAAAGGATAAATTGAGCATTAACTTTTCTGGACCTCTCCCTCTGCAAAATACTGTTGAGGTTGTCACAGAAAAAGCGTCTTTTTTATTAAGTCACAAAGGAAATGTTTTCTCCCCTTCTCCTTTTCTTTTCTATAAAAGGCTTTCTAAAATGAAAGGTGTCAGACTTTGCTTTTTCTTCTTGGCATGATACAGAATGTATGGCTGAGGAATGACAGATGTCTGCAACCAGCTGCAATGAAGCATGCTAAAGTTTCAGTCTAATCCACTTATTTCACTGCAGTCACGTAAACCAAAACAAATGGGCAGTGCCTTACATTATAAAAACACAGCAGCATTACTTTGTTGCATAATGTAGCTGATACGCCATCTTTTTATCATTTTTCCTACTGCAGAAAGAATTCACCTCTTTATTAAAAACAGCCCCTGAAAGTTCTCCCATTCTGCTCTCCTCTATTTTTTTCTTTTAGTGTCACAGCAGTCTTGCGATGCCCCATGCATTACTCAATACACTGCTATTAGAAGAGTACTGTAATATTTTTCTAGGGAAGACTGCTTTTGCTTTTAAAAAAGACAATCTTATTCAAAAGCCACGAGGTCTGATTCTGTTCTCACATCCTCTTCATGACCCTGCAATTTTAACACATCCAAGCGGGTCTGACCAAGGTCAGGACTGGACCTGCCACCACACTTGCACGTACGGCAGCAGAACAAGCTTGTTGCACTCCTGCCCTCGATGGATTAAAAAAAAAAAAAAAGAAATCCCCCTTCTGCCTTTTAGTGATCACACCGGACTGCTGGCAGGTAGGCAGCCAACAACCTGGATCTACTGAGGTCACCTCATTCAGGAAACAAGGCGCTCTCCATCAGGAGGGAGGCGTGGGGAGCCCCCCATCCGTGCAAGGCCCTGTGGAGCAGCAAGCAGTAAGTGAACATGGCACTGCTTCCTGCAGAGGGAGACCCTGCCTCTCCCCACCGTGTAATGCGGCAACCTTTTGAACCCTCCCTCCTTTAATTCTTGTAAGGAAAGAGAAAGGGTAAGGAGGCATGTGGTTCTCCCCCTGCCAGCAGTTTTAACAGCTGTGAAGCACTCTTTCAGCGCAATCCATAAAAAAAGATGTGTTGGATTTCGCCTATGGCAGAATGGCGTACAATTTCTGGCCCTTCAGGCTAAAACAATAAATGCAAAGAGGAAAATTTGAGATTTCCCCCCTTAAACTTCCCACAACAAGCTCAGCAAAACCACATGACTTGTCTTGTACAATCTCCCTGGTGTTTTCAGTGCTACTTTGGCAGGAAATCAGAATTACTGTTATATAAATTCCATCTGATGCCAGAGCTACCATCTGTGAGTAAAACTGCTTCACCTACGTCTGCCGGCAAAGCCACTCTCCCAGAGACAAGGGAGAAGGGAAAAAAAATTTGATTAATTTGCAGAATGCTTGTGATTTGCTCATATATTATTATAACTGCTCATCAGCACATGACAAATTCCCAGCACTCTGCACAGGAACCCGTTCAGTTTCAGCAGTTTTTTGCGTCGGCACCTGACAGACTGCAGAGCCACTAATGACTTTCAGATGCTTACAAACAGTAATTCTATCTTCAGAATAAAAAGAAAAATCCGTAGGAAGAAAAGAACGGAGTTAGTCTATTCCATTTCCTTCCTGTATATCAACATGATTTAACTCTTCGGGGCAGCCACGGTTCCAAGATCACAACACGGCTGCTACTTGCCTGTAGGAGACAAAGACTGCCAGTCCCGGGGGGCAAGGTGAAAGCAAAAGCCGGTCTCCAAAGGCTCTCGCTGCGCCAGCTCCGCCAAGAGCAAGATACAAAGCAGGTACTCCGGGAAAAGGCACACCTACACCGCTATCAAGCCCAGGCTCTCCTCAAGGCTTCTGAATTCTATATATATTTTCCTATTTTAATACTTCTGATAACCTTTTGCATTGTCAGGGAACGCATCGGCTTCTTAACTGCAGTTGAAATGTTCCCCCCCTCCCTCCTTCCCCCCTCCCCCTTTAAAACTATGATTATGCTTTCTGAAGCACTGTCTGTGTGCTTGATTGCCTGTTTTAGATTAGAGATTTTAGCAAGGAAACAAAGACTTCAGAGTGCACATCAGTCCTGCATATGAGAAACCACAGAAGGAATAAGCAATAAAATGTGATGCACCATCTGTCCACAAACAATAACCTGGATGTTCTGAAGGCTTACAAATTATTTAGCACACAACCTCACCGAATTATAGGACCCTTAAATAGAGCAATAGACTAGGAATGAGAACCTCTTTGATGTCCTTTTGTGCTTTTTTTTTTTTTTTTTTTTCCTCCAAACTCAGCCCTCAATTGATTGCTAACAGTTGAGGTATTTCTCAATGACTAGTGGAGCAAGTTGATTTTTATTAAGTAGCTCTCCGTAGAATATTTTGCCACAGTCTTGAGCAGTGGGGTATACACCACCTCTCCGGCCCTAGCCTACTGCAAACAGATTGTTAATCAAAAGACAGTCTAAAAGAATAGTCGGTGGGAAAATTCAGTCCTAAGGGCAAAATCCTGCCCTCAGTATTCATACGCAGCTCCCACCAGCTTCCACAGGGTCACACAGGAACGCACAGGAAGGAATCTGACTTTATTAAGTACTAGATGGTTTTTGACTGGCCTCTTGTGAAATAAATCTTTAACAAAAAAAAAAAAATTTTTTTTTGTTTGTTGTTTTTTTTTTTTTTTTTTTTGGCAAAATCATATCCTGTTCCAATTGAAAATAAAAATTACATTTTTCTTAGCTGTCACACTGAAGCACAGTGATCTTGCATGCAAAATGCATTAGCAGCTGAGCACACTTCAGGTATTGTAAACTGGAGTATGTCAAAGCTACTGGATCCCCACAGAAACCTGGCATCCCTCCATACTGTGCAGATATACCAAAAGCGAAACATTCAGATACCTGCACCTGTGATAGAGGATTTGGGTTCACCATATTTAACTGTGAGATCATGGCAAAAATAACAATAACAATAATGACAATTTTTAAAAATTAATTAAATAAATACATAAATAGAAAACTACATTTCTTTTTTTGAACCTGCAGTGAAGTGCAGAATTTGTAGATCTACTGCTTCACTCATCTCGTCTCTATGTTATAAATGCCTGACTTTTTAGTGAGCACTAGCATTTAGTTTACGAGTCAAAGCATAACTTTAGACCCATACTCTGATATAAGTCAGCACACCTTAAAGCCATTTTACAAAAGAAGAGCTTTTCTACCATTTATTAACAAACTTCCTTAAATATTCCATTTCCTTTGGCTTGTATAGATTATTTTTTTCTGCAGGTTTTCTTAACACAACATTTCCCAAGCTCGTTCACAGCTGACAAATATCCAGACCCACCTGCCCATGGTCTTCTTAGTGTGCCCTTTACTCTGTTATCTGATTTGCTGACCAAAATCCAAATGAAAATAAAAAATAGATGTTAGAAAACAGAATATTTTTATCCTATTCTCTTTGACAAACAGGGGCTAAGAGGGACGTAACTGTATAATTAACTTTAGATGTGCCTAATGTAACTCCATTATCATTGATGAGTCTTATGGAAAGACACTAAGAGGGAAATGTGGCTTCTAGAGTTTCATTGTGAAGCCAGCACGATTAAAGATTATTTCAGTATTTAGGCCCTGATTCAGCAAATTACTGAAGGTTATGCATAATATAAAGCCTGTAAGTCATCCCGCAGACGCGTGTGGGAATGCACACATGGTCACATGGTTCACGAGCATAAGTTGCCTCTGAACCAAGGCCTCATCATCTAACCATTACTTAAAAAGATTCATCAAAAGATACATGAAGATTGTCTTGGGGCTAAAAACTGACACATGCCACTGTTTCATTTTGAACCCACATTCCTTTTGTGTTTTTTCTTGCATTTATCTTTACATGGTATTGGTTCCTGGTGCAGAAGGATGGAGGCTCTGAGGAGGACACCAGACCCATCACCTGCACCGGCAGCGCTGCCAGAGCTACCTCTGCCAGTGGGAGGCCATTGGCAGCTAATTGGGAGGGTGGCAATTCTAACATCACCGTGGGTCCCCCTGAGCCCAGCTGGTTGTCACATAGACCAACAAACGCTGCAACTGGCCAGCATGAGCAGGGCTCAGACCCGGAGCTGAGGGATGGCGTTAGATCTTACCCAACCACCTCACCAACAGTGATGGCATGCAGCAAAGGCCACGTGATCAATATGTACCAAATCCTCCAGATGGTAAAAAAAATAATAATATATATATATATGTAATATACAGAGGACAGTAACATACATTACTGAGGTTGTTTTGTTTTGTTTTTTCCATCCATAAAATTGTAGAAGTCCATGATAATGAACCTTGAGCGTAATGAGTAAAAGCGATCCTCATCTATCTCTGCAGAAACGAAGTCAAGCGCAGCGTGTTGTTCACATAGGTAGCAAAAAGAAGAAAACATCTGTGGCACCAGCACCTAGCAGTGCTGTCAAACCCTGCTGCCTATGGGAGAGCTGATCCATCTCGAGCAAACTTCATCGGCTTCCATCAGCTTCTAGGAAAGGTTTATTTATATGAAATCAATGTCAGGCTCTGGGCTTTCAAGAAAACTGATACCCACGTGGATGTCTCTGTGTATAAACCAAAATCATTTTGCAACAAAACTAATGTATACAGTGGTTAGAGGGGACAAAATATTTGCCTTCTCAAGAAGCCATGCAATTCCTCTGATTTCAACAAACAATCTGACCCAGGTAACTTTTCCCTATCCACTGATATGCTGATCAGCACAAAGAGGGCTGTTAATGTACTTAAACGGACAAGTAAAAAAAAATTAATTTGTGGTTTAACTTAAAGGTCAACTCAATATATATTGAGAACACAACTGAAATTCTGCCATTAAATATAATCACTCCTCCAGTGATGGTAAATACTGTGTGGAAATATTCATCTGGAGCAAATCCCGATCTCAGACGAACACAGGACTGGAGATGCATGGTGATGCAGGAGAGCAGGGCTCAACTTTGTGCACAGAGCCCTTCCCATCTACAACGTTTGGGTATCAGGGCTGAGGCCGCTGAAAAATCTCCTTTAAATTCCATAAGATGTGATCAACATAATAAGATTTTATAACAATAATAACAATAATAAAGTTTTTCTGGGTTTCTGTTTGGACTTTTTCCAGCTTTCTGGAGTCCTGCTTTCAAGCATTTCCCATATCAGCAAATGCTAGAAAATTACTTTATCCTAAAAGGAAAGGAGTGAGATTTTTCTGTAATCATGTGGCTACAACAGTTAGAGCCTTCCAGATACAGGTAAGTGCCCTGAGCGTGCAGCTGCAGCACAACCTGCAGCACCGCGGGTGACAGAGTAGCCTGAGCCTCCCCTCCTGCCTCACCGCCCAGTGTGGGCGGCCCTCCTCAGCTCCGAGCATGGCATGGGTGTTCACAGCCCTGCACCAGTTTTCCTTTCTTTAACACAAAGAACTAAATCGAATAAGGCTTAGCTAGCATTTTATGCAAGCACAAACTTATTCTTTAAATAAGATACAAAGGTCAAATTTAAATCCTGAAGGTAGCATAAAAAAATTTAGATTAAACTGTGTGCATATATTTTTATATAGCATGTGTCCTGACAGTGTTGCCATCAGCATGGGCTTCAGAATTCATAATCCACAGTGTTATTTTTTTAAAACAGTTTGATTTGTTTATTAACTGTGCTTTCCTATTTCCATGAGATATAGACATCGACAGTGAATAGACCTTTTCTAATTGAACTGATAGCTTGAAAGTGAACATGTCCTTGAATTTACACTGAAAGATAGACAGTGATTATTTATAATAAGGAATTTAGTCAACTGCCTTTCCATTTGTACAGCAAGGACTTTATCAACAGACCATGTTTAGGTAAATAGTGCCAAATAAGATAAGTTCTGTATTAAAGGACGAATGTCTCACAGTGTCAGATGTACAAGGAAGAGACATTTGGTTGATGATATGTCCTGTAAGTATAAAGGAGAGTATTAAGATAACAGTTTATGCTAGCATTAATATATCAAAGTTCTGAACTGACCTGTTCCATCCAAACTGAATGCAAGAATGCTCCTAATTCCTAAGATTAATTTAATACCAAAAACAAAAACAACAACAACAACAAAAAAAAACACATTCAGCCTTATGTCCTGTTTTGCAGCTTTATAAGAATTGCTGGATTTGCAAAATAGCATTACTGTACGTATGGTAATAAATGGTCTGTGTTTGTCTAGCCAGAGTTGAAGCCTTTCTTCAAAAACATGCGCGCATGCGTGCACACACACACACACCTCTGTCTCTGCGAGCTCGCTTTGCCCACAATATTAGAGCCAAGCTATCTCCTTGCTGAAGGGCCTATTTGTCTGCTTTAAGTGAAATCACTCAATTCTCAAAAGTCAGTGGAGGACTTTGGAAGGGGGAGGGCTGGGAGAAGCCACTCCAAATAAGTTCCATTAATCAAAAGACACAGTCTAATGTAACTAATATTTTACAATTAGAGAAGACAAGATGGAACTAAAAGCCATCTATCTCTCTTACACCACATGATCATCGATTCATAATCAGAAGACTGAGTCGCACAAAGATGCATTTACAGAGGCTGGGGGAGGGGGCTTGGTCTGAGCCAGAGATAATGAACACGATGAGAAGGAGCGGCGCTGAAGGCTGAGGAAAGATGACACAGTGGTTCAATGGTGACGGATGACACGAAGATGAGTACTGATACCTGACAGGAAGCGAATGATGACTGCAGTCCTTTCCCACCATTATGATCCTCAATTATCTTGGTAAGGACTAAGAGAAAAAAAAGAAAAAGAAAAAAAAAAAAAAAAACAAAAAAAAAACAAGTGGCTCAGCCCATCCGTTTATTTATAAGCTGTGATAATGCTAGATTGTGCCATGCTGCTGGGAAAGGCCACCTTTTCACAATTTGATCAGCACTTTATAGGAGCTGTAGTTTCTATTGTCAGCGCTCATAGGCAAAAGGGGAAATGGGAAAATACAGTACTTGTCCGTCTGTTTTGTAATAAAATTCCTAAATCTTCAAAGGGAGTTATTTTTTTTCTTTCACTGCCACCTTCAGGAAAAAAAATAAAAAAAATAAAAAAATATCCTAGGCTGACCAAAATAATCAAATAGAAGAGAGAAAACTCGCTTTGTATTTGCATGTAGAATTAGCAGGCTGCAGCTCACACTCCTGAAATTACACACACAGATTTATACAAATGCATAAGACGCGGCGGGAAATGAGCCAGTGTGAGCAAGAGCTGGAGCTGAGAGGAGTGCAGGAGCAAAATGAAAGGGAACTTTTAAAGGTTCCTCATTGATTTAGGGAATTATTAATAAAAAGGGAAGAAAGTTCGCTCGACACTGCTTTGTAGTTGCAGAAGATGCCACAGGCTAGCATTTTGATACCAAAGAATATGCCGTTCTGCTACATTATTTATTTTTAAAGACACAGATCTCCTAGCTATGTTGGAGTCATTGCTTTTGAGAAAAAGAAAAACAAATTAAGATTAATGTTCTACACAGCTCCTGATAGCAGTAAATATTTGATCAGAACAATTCACATTTAAATGTTGACACATTAAAGATCATATTTTGGAAGAAATATTGCTTCTTTATGCCTTAACCACAGCTTTCCCTTCTTGTCCCCTTCCCCCTTTGTCCTCTTGGAAAAAAAAAAAAGTACACCATAGAAATATATATATATATATATATATATACACATACACACCAAGTACACACAACATAGCAACATATTTCCTAGCCATGAAAAAAAAAAAAAAAAAGGAAAAAAAAAGGTCAAAAATAGCTCTGCTTCTTTACTTTGAAGAAAAATCACATGTATTGTACAGGTCCCATATGCTCTGCAATTCTGCTGCCTTTTTCCTCAAGCTGCTTTACCCAAAGGAGCAGGCTGTGTGGTTTAGTTATGCTCAGGGCAGACCAAGCCCGGCTGCTGTGCCTTTGGGCTGGCCACAGTCCTGAACATTATGGCAACGGGCTGGCGGGCCTGCTGGCTGCCCTACCTGCTAAGCTGGGATGGGAACACAAAGCCATCTCTTGCACCAGCTTCCTCACACACGTATGAGCATGAAGCACCAGGTGGGCAGCCCAAGCCCAGCTACTCATCAAGCATGTTGAACACTGACCTGTGAGGCTTCACCTGACTCAATGCAAAATCTTTCCCTGGCCCCAGTACTGTTGGCACCACAAGTCTTCCGGCAAAACCTGCCACTACCTCTGCATCAGAAGGGAGCCATGTTACATGCAGCCCCTATTCGCACCGGGCTTGTTGGCCAAGTGGCCTGCAGTAATGACCATTAAAGTTCAGCTGGTGCTCCTCAATATCAGAGATGTTTAGGGTGGAGAAGCTCTAGATTTTGGCCACATACATTAAATAAAATAACAGATGCAGAAAAAAAAAAAAAATAATAATAGCAAGAATTTTCCTAAATAAACCTGCAAAAGCTTCCTTCAGTGATTACTGCCTTCCAGCCCTGAGTGTGCACAGGACTACTTGGGCTTAATGGGCACCAGGGGTGTGAGTGGCTCCTGTTGGCAACCTTGATGCTGGGGGAAGGCAGGGATAGGAGGACATGTCCACAGGGCTACACAGGGCACCATTTGGTTGACAAACAGCATGTCCCCAAAGAACTGAAACTATATTATGTGACATACGGTACCTTTTATGAAGCTGCTTTTTAATTTTGATGGCTCCTTGCACAGAGAATACACATGCTAGACCAGGTTTGAAAGCAACACACAGAACAAACCGCACTCGGGGCTACTATACGATAAATGCAATATTCATCTCACACTCTGTGTGCACAATGAGAAGCCTCATTGGTACAAGACTATAAATATTCTAAGAAGCGTTTCCCAGATTTCCATTTAGGAATCCTAATTATGAACAAATGTCCTTAATCTTCCCACTTCATACATCTGAGATTTAAGACAGGTTGAATCCATGATCATCACCCTAATTAGCCCAAACAAAAGGCTCCACACATGAGAAGTATTGTTATAATGTATGCATCTTAACAGCAATTGATCACATATTGTAAAGCTATAACTGGTTTTCATAAATAAAATATCCTCAGATCCTCAAAAGTGGTAACAACAGATATTATGTAATCCATTTTTTGAGTGTTTTTTTTTTTTTTCTTCTTCTTCTTCTCCCCCCCCCTCCACTCCCCCCCCCAAAAAAAAAAAAAAGCACACACTTGACTTATGCACAAGTTGGGCCTGTCTCCCTATAAGGTTATTTCAGGATTTCTAGGGATACATCTCTAATGCCAGTAGATTCACAACTGTGTAAAATTGGCCTATCATAGTGATTAATTGGACTAACTTAATCTATACCTGCAAATTAAGTAATTGCACACACAAATATCCTATTTAGCATGTGCATGCAGTTGTCTAATTTGCACATACAATCACACTCTTTGGGTAAGTGACATACACGATTATGAACACTTTTTCTGCCCTTGTCTGCACTCATAAATTCTCTGAAAAAAAATCTCATTCTTTGCATTGAATTCAAATAAACAAATATTTATGATATCTGTCAATATCACTGCTTTTCTCCAAATGGCAATCAGCACAAACTACCTACACTTACGAACTAGAAGGCAAACTAATAAAAAGGATAACAGGGAAATGAAAATACCTTACATTGTGCAATTGTTAGGCTCGATTCACTTGTTTTTCTTTGAACACAACTCCATAAAGTATGACTATAGGAAACTTGGGTTGACTATGCACTGAAAGACTGAAGGTTTAAAATAGAATTTGAAAATTATTTTCTTAGTTTTATAGTAGAAGATTTAGTTATTGACAGGGTACTAAAAAACTGTTATTAAGAAAAATATGAAGATCAGCCTGTGTTTTGGATCATGAGGACAATGTAACGCCTGCTGCTCAGCACACATAGACTAAAGTTTCCCTTTGTATTACCCCCACGGCTTTGAAACGGTGGCAAATAAATATTAACACCTGAAAGCCGCATTAAGAATCCCATGCAAATTTAAGCAGGAATAATCTTCAAAAAGAAAATAGAGGGGCGAGGGGGGGGGCGTGTGGAGAGAGAGAAGGTTGCAGAAGGAACAAGGCTAGGAACCAGCGGCCAGCTCAGCAGCAGGAGAGGGCCGAGCACCCCAGAACTGAGAGGGCCGCGTGGGGGCCTCGCGCAGCTCATGGCGCCGCGGGGCGGTCTGCAGCGACACCACGAGGCGCGGGCGACGCAGCGCAGCGCGGGGCCGCCTCCAGGCCCTGGCTCCGGTCCCGGCGCCCCCGCGGCCGCTCCGCGCCCCCAGCCGCGCAGGGGAGGGGGGCGCCGAGCGGAGCCGGGGGCGCAAGGCGGCCGCCCCCGAGCCTCCGAGGGCCTCGGGGTCGGGGAAGGCTACAGGGGACAGGCCGGAGCTGCCTGACCCGCTGGGATGGCGGAGGGCTGTTGAGCCCCATGTCGTGCGACACTGTGGGAAGTAATTTAGGTAGCACGGCTGGCAGCGGGGCTTTGCTCATTCTGTCAGTGTTAGCTTTTGCATAGCTACTGGCTGGCTTAGGAGAAATGCATCCTAACTTCTGTTATTCTATATCAAGGCGATTAGGGTCAGGAGGTTTGTGAGCACAGCCTGAGGCCCCTGCCAGCCCTGCAGCTTTGGGCTGGGAGCAGGGTTTGCACGTCGTCCCATCCCTTGTGCCTCAGGAGAGGCCAGTGTTGCTCGCCTGGGCCTTCAGCAGTCTCTGGTGCGTGGCTGGTCCTGCACCAGCTCCTGCTCCTTGCTGGCAGGTCATACTTCCAGCTCCTCTGCACACACTGCCAACTTCAAAAATCAGATATTTAACAACAGAAATAGTATGGTGCTGTCCTTTTGGCACGCACAATAAAGCCCAAGCATTGGCACAAGTCTTCCACTCCACATCTCATGAGGATGAAGCTTCCCGTGATGCAAAACTGGTGGGTAGGACAAGGCTGGGCTATGGAGCATGCCCAGGAGGGCCAGGGGGCAGCGGGGCCGGTGCCAGCAACACACAGAATTAATCAGAAAAAACTAGATAAATCACATCACTAACTGACTCAATTCCTGGATTATAAAGCCAGAAGGCACTACTGAGGTCACTCTTGACCTCCCTACTCCTGCAGCCTAGGGAACTTCCCAGAATTAGCTGGTCCATTGAGCTGGAGAGTGGGGGCTGAAACAGAGCGTAACTTTCAGAAAAAGGCTATGTCTTTATGGCAGAACTGGACTTGGACACACTGAAGGTGAGCCTTGGGATCTTCTCACTCCAAGGCATATTTGGTGTAGTTGAGCATTTTTGTAGCTTGTCTCCAAACCCATTCAAACAATCCTGTCTTTGTAAGGCCAATACAGCCGTGGAAGTGGAGACCATGCCAGCATTAGCTGCAGAGATCACAGTCTTCAGCAGGCTCTGCTGAGACCTGCAGGATTGCACTAACGCCACAGCCAACAAGTGCATGTTCTCCAAGTATATGCTCCCCACAAGCATTGCGCTGTTTTAAGAAGTCCTGCTGCTCAGCAGTGAAATGTATAACCCTTCTTTAAGTGTGACTTGTGAACTCACATTGGTCTTTAAATAAATTTCTTCTATGTGATTGTGTCCAGTGCCCAGAGTCACAACTTGGTACAGAGGGATGTGGATAACTGTCCTGCCTCCACATGTCTGCTCGTTAACCACAGCCTCTGCACTAGCAGCAAGCTCTGCGAGTAGCCAGATTTTCCACTGTGCAACTGATTTAAAAAAGAAAAAAAAAGAAACAGAAAAATACAGGCAAAAAAACTGGACTGTTCAGGACTCACAATTAAATACCCCTTTTATAATATCTATATATTATATAGATATAAATAATATTTTTTATAAAATCTGTAATGTTTTCCAACAGTAAGTGTTGAACCGATTTTGGAAAGGGATTGGATGCTAGTATTGCACTATGCTTCTGGTTTCTAAAGCAGCACTGGAGGTGACCAGCACTCCTGGGGTCACGCCAGGAGGCGGTGGCAGCCAGGAACAAAACCTGAGGTGCTGGAGTTTAGTGGAGCACTGAATCCACATTTCCAGTGTCAGAGCTCCCTACTAGATGGGCAATCTTTAATCCATTCAATATGCACCATATATTAATTTCCAAGTATTAATTTGGAACCGTTCATTAATTTGGAATCAGTGTACCTGCAGTAATCAAAACATCACATTGCAGAGAAGCAAAAGCATAGAGAAGTCTGCTACCTCAACATTGCTACTTTTACCAAACTGACTTAAAATCCCATCAAAAAAAAAAAAAAAAAAAAAAATCACACCAAATGTGACAAGATTTGTTTTTGGAAATATATATTGATTGGCATTAATTATGTTTTCCACTGTTAATTCTTTATGAAATGAGTCTGAGATGATCTGTTTCATTATTTTCCCTAGACAGAAGGAAGCTTGTTAATTATTTTAGGTCACAAGATTGCCTTACTTCCAGCTTTCTGAAAGTTCATCTTCCAAAATGTAATAAAAGCCATACTTACGTGAAGTCTCTACTTTGGTCTATTTATTAAAATGCTTCGACTAACAACATATTTCTTTGTTTCCTAAATGTTAAAGGCCTGGCCACCATCTCATACTTAAGAAGAGCGCTTGCCCTCAGCACTGCACATACACATGTGATGCATACAGAGCGCGTTACGAAGTACTTCACCATGTATTTAACCATTCAAAAGACTTGAATAGCTCAGATCTAGGTCCATGCATACGTGTAGTAGCCTAGACAGACTGGGGAGAGCTTGAAGAGAGGTGTGGGAGGCAGAAGGCAGCCAGAGCAGCCACCAGGAAGGACCACCCTGACGGTGGCACGTGCCACCCATCTGGGATCTGAGAGCAAACGCTTGTTCTCCCTGCAGCTGACACAGACGCATCTGCAGTCACCATTAACAGGCTGTCACTTGCTTTGAGGGGAAGCACAGCCAGTGCTGTCTCTTCCCTGTGAAACAACAGGGCCATGCTGTCCCGGTGACCGTGCTGACCCTCTCGTGTCAGAGCTGTCATGGTCCAGCTGTGAGCCCCTACCTCTTCCCAGGGCCTGCAGGCTGCTGCTGACCACACTCTGAGGGCAGCACTCCACACCTCTGGGTTTAGCCCTGATGAAAGGTACCTGAATAAGGGTTGGTTTTTTTTTTTTGTTTTGTTTTGTTTTTTTTTTTTGCTTTTTCCTCATGAGACTAGCTGGAAAGTATGGGGTAAGACTTCCATTGCCCCCCTCCTTTCAATTTTTACTATTTTTTCCCCTCCTTCCTTTCTCTCTTATCTATTTCCAGATAAGATCTCTGGCCCAATTGCAGTAATTACGGATTGTGCCTTATACTAGGTAGACATAAAGATGCATTTGGGAAGTTAGTTGACAGCACTCTTCTTTGCATGTAATATTAATTTCAGTTCGACAAACTTTCTCCTGATGCACTCAGGGGCAAGACAGATATCTCTTAAGACCCTCCTGCCTCTTTTTACCTTTTAGTAGTGTTAGAAGCATATCTTTTAGAAGCATTATGAGAATTAACTAGTGAACGTTTCCAAAACTGTTAGGCGAGTGCCTACATTATTATTCCCTTCATGCAAGCTATTTCCTTGTGATGTGCTCAACTAAGCCAGAAGCCAGGATTCCTCTGTGGCACCCAGGGAGGATGGGTTGGAGGCAGTGTTTCAGCTCCTCACTGTGTTTCCACAGCCGTAAGACTTGTTGGGCTGCTTTCCCAAGGCCAGCTCTCTCTTCAGGCAGGGACTCAGAGCCCACGTGTGGCAGTGAACACACAGGGATTGGCAGCTGATTTCCTAAATCCAGTGCGCACCAAAAGTGCAGGGGCAGACTGGCAAGCACTGGGATCACCCTGGCTGCCTGGAAGGGAGATATGTTCCTGTGCATCCCTGCCTACTGTCTGCTAACACCCATGTTTAGGTCTTGGATCCATGGTTTGGCCATGGACCAGAAGGGAGTATTCTAACAACAAGCTTCTCCAAGTTTATTTCACCTCCCTGCAATACCCCAACCTCTCCTTCTAGAGAAGCAACATGTTAAAAACAGCTTTTTCTCCTGTAAAAAGCATTGTGCAGACTTCTGAGCAATTGATGAATACAATTCTAGTGATATTTTACCTGCTTTTTCAGGCAAATGAACAAATTGCACTTTGGTTTCCAATACTATCATACTCAGTCTGCTCTTGATTGAATGCAGGATGCACAGTTGTATTAAGAATTAATTTTTAGTTTTAATATATTTTCCAGGGCCCTGTACAATACAGCTTTTTCCTTTGGCAACATCAATGCCCATAAAACTCAGATGCACACTCTTTTCACAGCAAAATCTTTCCTTGAAAATACAAAATGATATTTCATCTGCGCTTGTACATTAGTCAATGAAACGTATTCATTGCATTCCAACTTGGGGATTGATTACCATGAAGTGTAAAAAGAAAGGGGGGATGGAGTTCTTTTCCCAAGAAAAGAACTTTATTATTATTTTACTTTTTAGTTGAAAAAAGTCAGACTGCAAATGTCCAGCTGAAAACCTGATTGGAAACAGAAATTGCAGCACAGAAGTATTTTGTGATGACTCAGAAGAACAATAGTTTAGTGCCTATTGCTTCCAGTTCCCTTCTAATGACCAGTTTCCACATGTGGACCACCAGGACTGTGATCAGAGTTGCCTTCTTTTGGGAGTATCTTCATTATTGGCAAGATATTAGCCAGCATCAGATCCACAAACTGAACTGAGAAACATTGAGGTAAAATAAATTGCTGCATGGGGAATGGAAATTGAGGCATCCTGATGTGCCAAGGGGATAAAATCAGATCTCTGGATATATTTGATATATCCTCCAAAAGGTCTCGGTCTTGTGAGGCACAGTGTAGAAGAGGGAATTAAACATCATATCAAAATCAAACCAAACCACCACCAACAAAAACAGATCAAAACCCCAGTGTAATACACTTGTTTCATGAATCTTATGTTCTGGGAGTCAGCTTCTTGATCTGCAGGGACCTGACTCATGGCATTGCCTCTCTCAGTGCTAGCAATGACCCAGCTTCCCCCCATCTTAGCTTGGTTATGGAAAGCAGGTCCTGGAGGACAACAAAGTCATGGCAACCCAAACAAGGATTCCCACAAGCACCACCAGGAGCACTTCTGAACTTTTCATCTCTGCAGTTACAGGGAGTCTAAATACAGGCAGTATTCTTTGTAAGCAGATATATTTGGTAAAACATGCTATTTTGAAGAAAAAAAAAAAAAAGGCTTCCATAAAATCAGTAATAGTTGCATATTTTCAATCAGCCATAATAAAAAGTAATGCCTGTGTTTGCCCTCAACTTTATGGTTCTCACTACATCTACTCTGTTCAGAAAGAGTAGGTGAAGAGAGCAGACGGACTGTTCTGGCTCGCTTGGCTGTCACTAAACGATCTGCTGAACCACACAAGGTCTTATGAACCTGTCTGTGGGTCACACAACTATTTTTCTTTACCACACCACCTATGATCTTACTGCAAAAACAGTATTTCCATATGGATGCAGTAACATTTGCCCGCCTGCTCTGAACACAAGGAAAAAACTACAGCAAGCAGGCCTTGCCTGCTCAGTTTTCCTTATATAAAACTATATATATATATAAAATATATACATACACATATGCTGTAGCAGTACTTTATTTACTCTAATTTTTAATAGATAACTACAAATGCTATTATTGGTCATCATATTATCTGTCCTTTCTGTGTTATTTAAATTGGTGATCTCCAGTGCAAAGAAGTTCACCACCTGGACTGCACTCTAGCTAAAACACCTGTCATCGTTTGGGACAATTTGATTTTTACATGTGGCTATTGTATACAGATATTCCTTAATGCTTTGAAGGTTATCTTGGCATACATGCACGTACACACAAGGAAAGATTGGAAAAGTCCTTAAAATAGCAAACAAAAGTGATTCTGTCTATTTTGAAATTACCCTATCCAAAGGGTACATGGTTTTGCTTGCCCAGACTCGGGGATTACCATGAAAAGCTCACTTGCTCAGGTTTTAAGAAGTTCACAGAAATTAAGCACCCTGAATATAATTCCTGCCACCACAGACTGAGAACAGTTTGCCATGCACATGATTTGAGAAGCCGTTTGGACTGATGCCTTCTGCTTAGTGTTTTATCTCAAACTTTTATCATGTGAAAAATGCCGTTTCAGTGGCGACGTTCCCCTGAAGTGCCTGCCTGGCTTCTGCGTGCATCTTGGCCAGCTGCCTCCTGCCACCCATACTCACAGCAGCGGCTTCAGGCATGCAGGCTCTCGCCCTCTTGAGGTGAGAGTGCCACCTTGTAAACTCCCTCCACATGAGCTCGCTCACATGAAGAATTACAGAAAGCTGTGAATGTTTGCTGTCCTGCCAACTGCTTACAAACTTGCGGCTGATGATTTGGAGACTAAAAGCTCCCTTAACATACCCTATAGCAAATTACTCTTTTTTTCCTACGTAACAGTAGCCCAGATCTGGGGAAGACCTGTCAGTGAGGCATTTCTGTCTAGCTCCTGCCTTGTCACTGGAAATTGCATGAAGATCTTGAGTTTTATCACAATTTTACTGTCTTTTGAAAATAGATCCAACATTATTATTTCTGTTTGAGATGTTTCACTACTTCTCAGAAGCGGAGTTTGTTACAATTATTTATTACTTCTACAAAACATCTCCTATTATGAAGAACAATCTTTACCTCCTATTATGAAGAACAATCTTTACGTATTTCACACCATTAAATTAACCATGGAAAACATCTACATATGTCTGGCAAGAAACTTTGGTAAACAGACCTAGTTACGTCCTAGTTAAAATAACTTTATGTTCAATAAAGTCCTCAAAAATATTGAAAGTCATATTTAAAGCATTCTCATAAAAAATTATATTGAGAAAAGACAAGCTTAATTCTCAAAGGCTCCATTTTTGAAGTAAAAAATAATATTTGTACTGTTTCTAAATTGGAATAAAATTGCAAGGATGCAAACAGTATCCTATATCATAATCTATAAACCAGTCACAAATGTTAAATCAACTGTAAAAATGATTTAAAATCTACATGTATAATTTTATTAAACTGATTTAAAATCACATTTATGCTACCTTCATTTATTTACTGTATTTCAGACAACATTGTGTTTATAATGGATTTGCATGAATACAGATATATATGGAAAAGAAGCTGTAAGAAGGAACAAGTTTCCTCTTTGGTGCATGTTTTCTTAGCACATGCTTGTGGTAAACAGAAACAGATAAATTAAAGATGCAAAGGCCTTGTTAGGTTCTGCAGTCAATTCTCTGCAATTTTATGTTTGTTCTCTTCAGTTTGCTTATTCATAATAAAATGCCTTTTGTTCTTTGTTCCAAGCTTAGAAAGCACTACACAAATATGAATTAATATCTGTAAAACTGTAGCCATTTCTAATATCATTCTGGTTTCTTGCAGATGGGAAAACTGTGGGCTGCGACTTTCCATGTAGCTCCAGCACAGATCCAACTACATTAATGGAGCTTTTTCAGGCTTATTTTGGTGAAGGCAATTAGAATCAGCAGCTTATCTGGAGATAGCTGAGAAGGGGTTATATGAAAATTTTAGGGAGCACACAAGCTGTTGCTAGCTTTCTAATTATTTCAGTATCTTGTTAGTGAATCTCTCTGCCTGCCCCCACCAGCATCCCATCCCTGACATACAAACTAACAAGACTGGCAAATTCCTAAAAACCATCAGTAACAATTTTAACAGCAAATTGTAACTTGAAACTTTACAGGTTGGAAAGTTACAGGATAAATTCCTTTCACATCCAGATTAGAATAAAACATAGGCAAAGGTAAGCTTCTCCGGTCTAAGAAATAAAGGATGTGTTTCATGGCATTGCTTCAATTTCTTGTAAAGAACGTAAAAGCTGTGGGGCTCTGGAGCATGATGAGAGGCACAGACACAGCACCCATGCTGTTCTGGGGGCCGGGGCCTGTCCCACCCGCAGGTTGCTGGCACCAGGAGGTATCCCTGTGCCCTGCTTATCACCAACTGCCAAGAGCCTCCGCTGTCTCCTCCCAGTTCCTCCAAAAGCAGTGGAAGTTTGCTAAGTGTTTATTAAAGAAAGAGAAGCGAACCCCTCTCACTCTTCCTTCCAGACATTACAACTCGTGATTCCACAGAAAGAGGGAAAATCCAAACATCAAACCCTCCACAAGGCAAGATTTATTTTTTTTCACTTCAGTGTATCCCTAATTTAAAGCGTATGTCTCTTTACAAAGAAAATGATTTCTTGCTGTTATACCATGAGACGTTGCAAAAACATTAAGAATAATTCATGTGCAATTTAAAACAGACCCCACCGAGCAACTGGTGCTTTAATGACAGCCCACCAATCCATTGCACCACAGATCCAAGGTTGGTCCTTGGGCCCTAGTGAGGGCTGGGAGACATCACTCCTGCTGGTGAGGAAGGAAAGGATGGCATGCGGCATGAAAAGCAGAGACTGCAGATCGCCAATACCCCCAAAACACCTGGCTGAAGCCCTCACCCCACCATCAGGGCACAAATGAAGGCGCAAGCAAAAACATTAGGAATGCTATACAAACTTCCTCAAATTTTGGCTGAGTAGCTCGTCTGAGCAAATCACTGCCTGACCTGCCCATACCCTGCTGGAATACAAAAAGCCCAGCATCACATTTCTGTCCTGAAATCTGTGTATTTTGGCAGTCACTTCTTTTGAGCGTTATCTCCTCCTGGCACATAACTACCTTTGATATAAGGAACAATCAGCAGGGTTGGTAATGCGCATTATCTTAGCAATGCTGCAAACATGTTTGCAGACAGTTACTGCTCCTTCAGGACTCCATATGACCTTTAACATCATTTTCCCCAAAAGTTAATTTCTGTGATTAATGCAATGTACTAAAACCCATAAATCTGATCATTTGAAGGATTCAAATTAGGAATTATTGACAGGTGATAGAACAGAAGTGCAGAGATGAGGCAGATTTTCTCATCTGTCCATCTAAATGTTGGAATACGTATTGATTAAAATATGACATGGTATAGAACCTGCCATAAATCTAAACTCTATTAGGGATTCAATTAACATAAAATGACAACCTAAGAGAAAAGCCCTAGAAGTTGGCCTATCTCAGTTTGGAATGTTATAACCAACCTATCTCTGCAAGTTCTGAAGTAAATAGAGATGTTTCACCTTGGGTCAGTACCCACACATGGAAACTGAACCCTCCACTGAATATGGGCCCAAGGCACTGAGTGTTTTCCCAGATTTTCTTTTCAAATTGAAAACATTCAAATATGCAAACTGAGCATAGAGTAAAATTGTACCCATGCAATAGGATCACCATTGTCAAAAATTACCTCTTTGGTGGCTTCATTATCCATGAAGCTCCTGGGCCTAGCAAGCCCCTTGCATTTGAAATGACTTCAGCAATCAGTGACATCAAAAAGTGGAAAGATCACTATACTCACCAAAAACATTGACAATGGGGTGAAGTTTCCAGGTAGAACCATAGTGGGGGTGTGGGGGTGGAGAACAAATAAATAAATAAAAATATAAATAAATAAAATCAATAAATAAAAAAAAATGTGTGTCCTCACTATGATCTATCTTTTAGCTTTCTATTGCCTGGTCTAAGTAAGGTAGCTGATGGAACAGCATGGGAAAACAAATGCTGTACAATGGCCTAATGCTATGAGCAGAGGGAAGGCTTGCTTTCATAGAATCATAGAATATCCCGAGTTGGAAGGGACCCTTAAGGATCATCAAGTCCAACTCTTGACACCGCACAGGTCTACCCAAAAGTTCAGACCATGTGACTAAGTGCACAGTCCAATCTCTTCTTAAATTCAGACAGGCTCGGTGCAGTGACCACTTCCCTGGGGAGGACTTGGCACTCTTGCTCAATGGGTCTTCTTTGCACAAAAATGGAGAGGTGCAAATTTTTCTTGATTTGTAACTGATTGGGGCCAAGAATCCTTTCACTGGATAAAAGCGTAAATGTGAGGAAAGCACTAGGATTTGAATCAACATGCTGCAGGAACCAAGGTTCCAGACTTAGATTTCACGAACACTGCACGTCTGTGGCATTGTTTTATTTTAGTTGCAGTTCAAACTGCTCATGCTTAAACCAAGCTCTTGAAGACTTTTATAAGACTGGGAAACCCTTCCCACATTAGGAAATTAGCAAGTATTACCTAAACGCCTAGTTTTCATGCTGTGGCTTAGAGCACTTATCTCTGCACAAAGACATGTTCCTCTACTTGTGGAGGCTCAAGATTTCCCTCGAGTTGCTGAAAGCCTTAAACGAGCCTTATAGCCCTATCCCCATCTGTTTCACTGAAACAGCTTTGTTCCTGATGAGGCTGCAGTTAAGCCATCCGAGCAGTCTGTTCCCTTCCCCTTCCAGCCAGCTCGTCCTACCCAGACCACCTTTTGCCCGCTTTATTCTTTCCAGTAATCAATAATTACCTTTCTCTGCTCCCACTGATGACTTCTGCAAGGGCTAGCCTTATGTCACTCCAGCAATTGAAAACATAATCTGTGCTCTAATGAGTATTTGTCTAGGGTTCACAACTGCAAATGGGAAAGTGTTAACCCAAAGTCCCCATAGAAGCTGACTGGGAAAGGCTGGCTGGCTGGCACTATACACCAGTGGTGAATCCTCCCAGGAACAAAATTAGTGTGTGTTATTAGTCTGCATATTATGTTCCCATTTTAAGAGATACTAATTTTCTCTCCTTTTCTCCAAAGTACCACTATTTAGAACTATAGATTCATAATCGCCCACAAAAACCATTGTCCATATTCTCTCAGTACATGCATTATATTTAATCTGTTCTCAAGCCTCTATTTAAATGTGACTTGCATTTATAATATTTTTATTATAAAATTATATATTTTCTGTGCAGCTAATTTCTGCTGTGCAGCTATCATTTTCCCTTCCAAGAGAAACTCAGTCTCTCAGTGTTGCAAACCAGTAATATGGGAAACAAGCAAGCTAACAAATTTGTGCAAAATACATTTTAAATAATGTTTAACAAACATGGATTTGTTACACGTTCAGTTGTTTTTCATATTGTTTACTTAAAATAATAATTTTCAAAAGGTAATTGAAAAAATTGCTGTTTCTGAACTGAAAAAGCAGGGCTTTTTCATACTCATCAATTCAATGTAACTGGCTTTCTCCACCACAATTGGTTGAGGGAGGAAAAAAAAGGAAAAAAACAAAACAAAACTGGGATTTCAGATGAAAAACAAGGTTGTTGAAACTTCCCTAATCAACTCTACTGAATTGGACCAACAGCAAACTGTCACAGAAGTTGCCTTTGTGCAGGCTGGGGATGCCGTGAGCAGCCTGCTGCAGATGTGGCAGGAGAAAGCCTGACTCAGTGAGATCAGCAGCCCTGCCTTCCTCCACTGGGGCTGCCCGTACAGACAGAGATGCTGAAGGTGTGCAAGTTCCACATGTTTTCATAAATCTAACAAAACCCATCAAGCTATTTTCATCTCCTTTCTCTTTTACTTTTGTGCTTACAGGAGGCCAAGAACTGAGTGAGTATGCAATTAGTATGATTGGAATCTGAATTGTGGCCTCGCCCCCAGAAAACAGGGGCTGCTTGAGATTAATTGGAAAAGCAAAGAAAATAAACCACTTCAGTTCAAACTGTTTCTGAAGTACTGTGGTAAGCCTCATATGATATGAATACATAACCTTCGCGTGATAAATACACAAAAGGGTGCTTTTAACGTGTCACGATGAGCACTCAGTTGGTTCATCAAGGCAAGGAGTGTGTGAGGTGCTCAAGGAGCGTACCCATGCGCTTGGCTGCTGCTGCACTCTGTGGGGTAGTGGGCACAGACTGCTGCATGCTGGAACACTTATGGGCCAGATCCCCGTGCTGTTTGCCTCAGCAGAAACTTGAATTGCATCTGCCGAAGCTGTCCTAAGAATGCCCAACAGCATGCCCCTGCCCACCCCGTGTACGGGATGCAGCACACAGAATATTCAGCACCCTATTCTCCCATTCTTGCCCATTCCCCAGCACACCTGTTTTCCCCAGGTCTCTTCACTACTAAGCCTCTCCCATAACTTCTTACTTTACTTCCTTCACCCAACACTACAAAGCAAGCTAGGATGATTATCAGCCAATATTTACACCTGCCAGAGGCACGAAGTTGTACTGTGGCGAGTCAACCGTGCTACCAAGCAAAGTATCTGCAGCAAACTAAATAAACACGTAAGCAGAACATCTGCAAACAACTCAACAACTGAGAGTATACCACCCATTCAGATTGAATACCTTCTGTGCAAACCAACAGGACTGATGATGAAGAAAGTGCTCTTTACAGGGATTGTGATTGCACTGCATTAGATTGTAGCAGAGCCCCGCTGGGGACAAGCTGACACTCCACACATTGCCAACTGAAAACTTGGGAGTGTATTTGCCTGTTGAAAGAGAAACAGGCATGGACCAAACCCAAGATCCCAAGAGACATGAGCAGTGGCTCTGCAAGGACAATGATCTCACCTCCTCAGGGTGAGCCCCTGACAGGAGGACCTTCCTGGCACTGCTGCACCAGACAGGCTGCTGAGGGCACCCCGTCCCCAGAGAGAAGCGTGCGTGTTCCACACAGTATGCCCATACTAGAGCCAGAAGAAGATGCACACCCAACATACAATGCTGCTTTACGCTGTGTGGAAATGGATAATTACTTTTCATATGGAATGATCTTCTATGAGTTACAGTAGTTAGGAGGAGAGACATGGAGATGGCATCAGCGTGAGGTGCTTTATTCTCACAGATCGATCTGAGATTGTCACCTCAAGAAATATATAGCAACATCCCCTTGGGCTGGGAGGGATCGCAAGATGACCAGGGAGGGGAAGATGAGCAAACTGTAGCCCCATGGGCATGTGGAGCATCAGAAGGCAGCTGGCACAGGACAGGTGACCCCCAGGGAAAGAGTGTCACCAGTTGTCTGAAGCGATTCTGGATGTACAAACACTGCCTGAAACTGAGCTGGCTGGTGCACGGGGGTGGTCTCAGCTCTTGAGGAAAAGAAGAGACATCATATTTTCTGTATAATTCTAGCCGCACCAACTTACAGCAGTACTGAATTTAATGTGAATAATGTTAACAGTCTCTCAAACCCTTCAGAAGGGAAGTAGTTTAATGTCTGCAAAACACACTAATGCTGGAAGAAAAATGACATGCTATTGTGTGTTCAGACATTCAGAGTATTTGCTATTTGTTTGGAGTTTTATGGGGTTGGGAAGACAGATGGAAATTCGTTTGTTAGAGTAATGCAAATGATAGCAACATTACTGGATGCCTTGTAGGAAGTCTCAGTGTGATAGAAAAGCCTCTTGATGTGAATCGTAAATTGAAATTAAGCTTTTCCATTGAAGAAATGGGAGCTCGATTGACAATAACTTAAGGGAAAAAAAAAAAAAAAAGAGGAAAAAGCAGCAGCTTTCCCACCAGACACTTCACGAGTGACAACATTGTCTTGATGTAAAGATGTAAAGCCTTTGCGATCCCACTGAGAGAATCACTCCGTCACAGAGGCCACAGCCTGGTCCTGTGGTGTACGCAGACAGTTCCCCCTTGGTCTGCAGCACCCCTACAGGGAGGGGGCTGAGGACAAGGACAGGCCGACAGAGAACTGTCACAAAGGGAATATCTTCCTGGAGCCCCAGGAGAGCGTGGAATGTAACACAGAAAGCGCTCCTGAGAGTGTTTAAGTGCAAGCTGTGGATGTGGTGAAGGATGAAATGACCATTCACCACAGCTCCTCATGAATAACTCAGGGCCAAAAAGCCTTCAAGTCGCATGAGTTTGGGGTTGTGTACTTGACAAAGGAGCTCACACCTCTTACCAGTGTAAGGGGTGCTCGTGTCCCCCTGGCCTGGCAGCAGCTGCAGCCTGGCTACAGCTCACAGCCTGCTTCCCAGGCCGGCCTGGCCCCACGCGGCACCCTCTGTGCCAGGCAAACTGCCCGTCTCAGAAGACCTCAGAAACAGATAGATAGATAGACAGATAGTAGATAGATAGATACACACACTCCTTCTCCCTGTTTGTGGGTCGTGAGCTCCCTCTTGTGGTTTTCTGAGCATTTTCAGCGTCCCTAAAACCCGCTGTGATGTTAAACCAGGACGGGCACTCAGTGGCCATGGCACCCCAACTGTCCCCAGCACCACTAGTACAGTTCTCTTTGGTCCCAGACGATTGCTGTTTCACTTCTCAAATTCTTGTTAAAACCTTCAACGTAGGAAATAAAAACTCTCAATGCACACTGTAAGCCCCAGCAGCTCAAATGAAAGTGTAAAGTTGAAATATTCCCTGGTGCAGGAGGGGCCTTGGCCTGCCCTGTGGCATACCACACAGGGCCAGGGCAGGTGGCATGTCCCCTGTCAGCTCTGGGGTGCTGAGGGGGCACCAGAAACTCCTCACTGCCCAGATGCTCCCACAGGACTTGTTATCTGCTGTCCTTCCAAGTTCAGGTCAGCAGCAGCATCGCTGAACACAGCAACCCAGGTTCTGTGCTGAGTTTGTTCACATAGGGCAGTCAGCAGCCTGCCACCAGCCCCATCCCTCCGTTGGCTCTCCCCATCTCCATGTCAGTTCCCACAGCTGAAATAGAAATGGTCACACCACCTTGCTGCTAGGCTCCGTGTTCCCCCCAGTTATCTGCTTTTCTGTCTGAGGTATCTGACTCAACAGCTTCTCAGGGAGAGGAAACCAAATATTTTAAACAGTTTCCACCTTTAAGATTCCACACTAGCATTGCACAGCAAGGCAAGTCTTGTTGCCTTCTTGCTGATAATGCTTTCCCAGCGAGGTTTGAGAGCCATGTCCTCCTTGCATGAATCCTGGGGGCTCAGTGGCTGCCCCTGCCTCGACTCTTGGACTTTGTGCAGAGCAACAGTACAGCTAGCTAGTAGTATCTTACAGGAACATATGCTTATATATCTAGCATAATGGCTAGAGGAGGGCTTCCAGACTATATAGACAGAAAAAAGGAAAAAACAAAAACAAAAACAAAACACAACCCACCATGTCTGAAGTACACTTGATCCAACAATTCATTATTATTATATGGGTACATAATTTAACTGTATAACAAGTCAAAAGGTGAGTTCTTGCAGTAGAAGAAAGGCAATTTCATCAGGAATGCAGGTATGGGGCTTATCTATAGTTCAACTCAGACCATTACCACTACTACCACACCACTTTCACCTTGAATAAAATCAGTGAAACAACAACAGCTAAGAAAGGAAAACAAAACTGTGATATCCATGAAACACCTTACAGCACCTATTGCCAATAAATCTGGTTAAAAAGGGTTCTCCTATTCTAACCATGACAGCTTACTACACATTTCCCAGATACAAGGTTTTCCTCACAAGGTTGCTCAGCCACCAATCTGAATGTCTTGAAAGCAAAAGTTGCAAGATGTGGCCTTGAAGGAGAGATAATGTCAAGGAAGGTATTTGCTAGTTAAATCCACAGGAACACCTCTACACTGAGTGTTGGGGATACTTGAACCCCAAAATTAAGATATAGGTTCATCTCTTGGATATACCTACTCAGGAACTGTTTTGTATGAAAATGAGAGGTGTAAAACACAGAAAAGGTAAATTTGAAGACATGCAGCAGAAATTAGCACTTTTTTTTTTTTTGAAAACAATCCTGATTCTTTTCCAAAAAGAAAAAAAATGTCTTCAAATTACAATCTACAGCTGAGTTTTTTCAAACACTTGTTGGATATTACTCCAAAAGCATATACCCAGAGAAGCATGTCTTGTTAAAGTAGATCCATAATTCCTCTTTTAGGCATGAAACTATTGATAAACAGCAGAAGATGGATGATTGGCTATGAAGAATGTGTGTCTTTCAAAGAGGAAACAACAAGTCTAAGCAGCTCCCTCAGTACATTGGAAGTCACAGTTCAACCACACTAAAGTCAGAGAGTAACTGAAGTTTCTAAGAAATCCTCTGATATTCTAAAACTAGAACATGGTGTGTCATTTCTTACACATGCTTCCTCACCACAATGTACACATGAAATGATTGTGTGTACATCATATGCAGTTTGTGTATGTTAGTATTTGTAGAGCTGTGCATTGTAATTAAAAGAATTAATCAAAATGTTCAAGTTTCCCAAGAAAGAAAACTTATAAAACTGCCATCTCATGAATGTTATTTATTTGTTTTGAAAGACAAAGGATGAAACATTCCCACAGACCCACAAAGTCTCCACAACCACAGGGCAGGGAAGCACATGAATATGCCAGGCAAGTTTTCAATCCCTGGTGCCTCAGCAAACAATGAGGGAAAGAGTCTTCTCAACCTATTGTGTTTGTCTAATTCCTAATTGCAGGGACCTATCAGGAACTGAGAGATACATTTGCAAACCTTCCTCTGCTAGACAGGCACCTCAGACAGACTTTGCCCAGATGTATCCATGGCATGAAATATGATCACACTTCTCAGCTTTATTTCATTACAGAAAGGAACATTAAATTTTCAAATATCTCTTGGGCTATCTATTCTTGCAGCAAGGCTAAAAGTCTCTCATTTTGTGCTTTTAAGCCCTTGAAAGGAGATATAGAACTTGTAAATAAAACTACAGGCATAAATATGCAGAAAAGCAGTGGCCATGGCAAGGTCATATGGTCATACCACTGTCAAATACTACAGGTTCAGTAAAGATGCAGGTTTAGGAGTAAGCTGCCAACTCAGGGTGTTTTATAACTAATGGAAAGGAAGGAATAGAATTAATGGAAAATGAAACCCTTGAGACCTCGTAATTACATCATTCTTCTCTTGCACCCTACCTGCCTCACTGGGTAAGCAGAGTATGATTCCATATGTGATCACAAAGGCAAGTTTCTTCATATGTGCATTAAAAACTTAGAGTTGAAGACAAAGCTGTCCAGATAGCCAGATGGATACCTACACAGCGCACTGAATTCTGAACATACAGTCTCAAAAAATAGGACCTCTCCCTCAGAAAGGAATCAGAAAAGACTGTGTCATGAGAAAGCAGCCATTGACATGGAAATCAGTTTACCTTATGGAGAAGCATTTCACTGAAGTAACTTCCAATCTCGCACATGGCCACACAGAATTTCTTTCCACACCAACAGAGAACCTGGTTGGCTGCAAGTACTGGCAGGGAGCAGATGTAAGTCACATCATACCCACAGCATTCGTGAGTCTCTGCCAGAGGATCAAGAGTTGCTTGACACTGCTGACTACCAAGAGCACACCCTGTGTGAGGGCACGCTCCATGTCCACACGCCATCACCCAGCCAGAGCTCAGCAGGAGCAAGTGCTCACTGCACTGTCATAAAACCAAAACAGCACAGAGCAGGGCAGCTGAGAGAGAAAACTACTAAGTGAGAAGCAGCAATTTAGGGAGTGTTTCCAAGCTGCTCATATCCATAGTGGGACACCCAAAGTGACACTTGAGCACATAAACAAGCATTTATTTCCCTCAGGGTGACTGTGTGATTATCCAAATACAGTATACAGACATCCTAAAGAGTTTGAAAAAAAAAGGCTCCGAATACAAAATAATCTAGAAAAACTTCTGTTTTAAAAATAAATGTTTCACTTCATTTCCATTCAAAAACTCTGGTTACCAGAAACAGCAAACTAATTTCAATGAGCTGTGACCTCAGTAACAGCAGCAACCACTGTGGTTTTGACTGGGTCACTTACTGCTCAGAGTAGCAATACTTAAAAAAAAAAAAAAAAAAAAAAAAAAATTTATTCAGTACTTTACAAATAGGCTGCTTCAGAGAGGAAGAGAATCGAGTGCTGCACCCATGAGGGATGAGCAGTGAGTGAGCAAATGGAGTGGGAAGGGATCCTGTGCACCCCAAGCAGCTCCCAGCAGCAGCTCCCAGCAGAGGGGCACTCTCTCCTCAGAGCAGGGAGTTCAGGCCGGCCTTCTGCGTCCTGGATGGGTTTCTAAATGCTCCACTGGCAGATAAAAGGGCTGTTAGGCTGTTATCTCATCTGCCTTTCTGACAATCGGGCTCTTCATGGCTTTTGTGTTTTGCTTATTTTTTTTCCCTTAGAATTGCCACATTTGATACAATACACAGTATTTTCTATGTTTCATATTATTAAGCAAACGAGAAGAAATATTTTTTGGTTGGGATTGATTTTTTTTTTTTTTCAAGTAAGACAGACAAGCCAAAAAGTCAATTGTTAGCACAATCATAATAGGGAAAGCAATCTGCACTCAGCATTGTGGGTTACATAGCAGAGTGGGCCAATACCACATCCCAGAATTCAATTTCCACTTCCAGATTTGGTGAAAGCAGAGACCCAAAATGATATGCAGCCCCAGCCCCATAGACCTGCAAAAACCCTATTTCCTCAATATTTGACCACAGCATTATAGCTCAGGTCCCAATCTAGTGCATACCCACATTTGCTACATGAACTTTTGCTCCCTCCCCAACTTGATTAAGAGTAAAGAAAGTAACAGATGGATCCATGCTGTTCCTTTGTAGCTGCGAGATTAACGTTTGCATTGCATCAGACTACGCACACTCACACAAGGGAATACTGCTGTTGTCCTTGCAACTGGCACCTGCACTCGCTTTGTCCAAGCCGTGTCTGAGGCAGGAAGTCTATGTAAGAGAATGCAAATGATATTTTGCCTTCCCCTTTATTTTCCCCCAATAAATATATGAAATGCTTGGGAAGCATGACACTGTGTGAAAAAGAGCTGTGCCTCAGATAGCAAACTTTGCTTTGCTTTGCTGCTCCTGCCGGCAGCACTTACCTCCGTAGTACATCACCATACTAAAAGGCTGTCACTGAGCATGCTGTCAGTAAGCAGATGTGGGCTTTTCTCTGAGGTGGGGGCTCTGTGTGCCAGGCCAACAGGTAGCATCAGCACTGAGACAGACTGCATCCCAAAACCACCCCAGCAACCCAGCCCCCTCAACTCATCTAGAAAAGAAAGCCCATCTGCCCAGCAGGTGCAGGTACCCCCGGCAGCAGACGATGCATCCCCACAAGCCATTGTCCCAAAGCAGCAGAGGGGAGCTGTGTCTTCATGTCCCACAGCTGGGGCCCGGCAAAGCTGCAACACCAGTGGTGATGAAAAGGGCAGGTTTTGTCTGTGCTATCAGGATTAGATGCTGTGGGTGCCAAAGCCTCAGCAGCCAGCCCTCCCACACCCAGGATGAATAGGGCTTTGAGTAACTCTCAGATTAAAAAAAAAAAATAAAAAAAAAAAATAGAGGGAGTGAGGGAGAGAGAAGCAAATAGTACATTTCTGATCAGAAAGTAGTGACATCCCATGCAACTTTTGCTGATTTACCTAACAGTTAGCTCTCTCTTTTTCACTGCACAGCACCCACTGCTTTTACCCAGGTGTCATGGCAATTTTTGTCCCCATCCCGAATGCTGCTGCTACAGAAGGGACATGGCCAGAGAAGCCTTGGCCCGATGGGGTGGGAAGGCACCAGGCAGGGCTGTGCCCCATGCTCAGAGCTGGCACTGCTCACAGGAGGACCCACCTGGGCAACTGCAGCTTTGGGCTGTGCAAGAGAATGGACTTTCCACGTGTCACTGTGCAATCCCCGAGTTTTAATAACCACTACCATTTATCAGGACATCTAGCGTACTGTATCTTATGCAACTGTTGAAAAGCAACATTAGGGCTTTCAAAACAGTTTCATCATAGGTTCAAAAAAGCCTAAAATGAAATTGAAAAACAAAACAACCATATGCCTATTTGACCCAGGATACATAAACCTGTTGTTCAGTCCAGAGGAGGGATTTCAGCATTACTTTTTAGTAAATTGCTTTTCATATGGAAATTTCTTTTCACAGTAAAGCTCTGTATTTAGTGGCATCAACATAAAAAACATCCCTATTTTTAGTTCCCTGATCATGGACATATAGATTTTTATAGTGTCTGCAAGCATACATTAACGTTAATTTCCCCATTCTCCTTTGTACTTCGTTAATGTCACAATCTGCTGTAAAACCTTGCCAAGTTTCTTAACTGTCATGTTAATTCCGAGACCTAGTCTGCACTCCCTGACATTTCAGGACAGAACATGGCAGTAAAAATAGATTAAAAACAGCTTAGAAGTATTATAAAATCCAGAACTTTACAGATGGTGGAATTATATCTGCTAAATGGAAATTTTAGCAACACAGAACACAATAATATTAGAATAGCCTATTGATTCCTAAGACAAATATTTTCCAAAGTAGCATAATGGTATATGAATAGTGGGCAACACCCCCAAAAATGTAGGAAAGTTGGTTTTTCTTTTTAAAAAAGCATCACAGTGAATGTGCATATCGTGTTGGGGCTAGTATTAAGTTTCAAAGCTTTTCACTACCATATAAATAAAGGACATAATAAGATTTTGATTTTATTCATGGTTAGTTCAAAGTTCACACAAATTATTTCACACAGGGGATTTGTCAGAGGGTTTTGGCATTATGGAAATGCATTAATGTACTTTAGATATTAAATGACAATTCCACATGGTAAGAAATTTGCACGAATGAACAAGAAATGAGACACTGTATTTTATGTTTTTTCTTTATCTTTTTAAACAAAAACAACAACAAAAAAAAACAACCAAGAAACTTATTGCTAAAAAATGCACTGCTTAAATGCATACTACCCATTTCAAAGGAAAGCTTTTGCTGATTTAAGGAAGTTTAAAATCAGCTAATCAGAAAGTAATACAAAGTTAAGTGGTTTTTTTTTTTTTTTTTTTTTTTTTTTTTAAGGAAACTGTTTCTTTAAAAAAATCCTTTCCCCTTTTCTTTAAGGAGTACTTATTATTTCCATCATCCTTGTTGAGTTGTTGATGAATAGCTCACATCGTTTGCCAAGCTCCACCCTCTGTCTTTTTTCTAAACCCTTTACTCATTATTTGCTCAGTCTTTTTCCCACAGCCTAGACAGCCTGTCAAGGCAGCTTAAATAAAACACTGTATTAACATTAGGAAATGGCATTCAGTTCCCAATTGATCTCCTAATACTTTATGTTGAAATGATAATTGGTACAGTCTTCATTGAAAAAAAAAAAAAAAAGAGAGGAAAAACTACTTTTCAGTCACCACAAGGTATTATCCTAGCTGATGTATTCACAACCAAACAGATACATTTTTAAAATCTCCCCATCTGCTGGAGACTGCAGTTCACAATTCTTTTCAACTGACATAATCCAGATTGATTCGTTCAGCAGATAAAATTCAGGCCACTTCTGCCCTTTATAGGAGCAACATAATACCAGTCTTTATTCAGTAACAATGTAACATAATGGGATCGGAATGTGCAAAATGACTGTTCTTAAATTACTGTGACACACAAGGGTCCAACACAAGCTGTGGTTTAATGTAAAAAATCATTAGGCACAGATTACTAAAGTGGTCCTGCATTAACAAGGTCAAACCAAGACTGTTTATAGTATTTTTCAGGAAGAAAAAGAAAGTTTGCTGATATCTAGATTATGAACACATTTTAAGAGGGAAAAAAACCCTCCAGTTTATTATTATTATTGCTATTTTTTAACACGAAGAATGTCCTGTTTATTCAATGAGTGCAACTGTTAAGGATTCTATAAAGACCTTTTCTACAGGGCCAAGTTAATTTATTACACACTGAAGAACACACACACACACAAATTCTTAATATCAAAAGGTTGTCAAGAGAGTTGCCAGAAAAAAATATTTTGTTGCACTGCTAAATCAAGCAAATTTTGAAGGCCTTCAGAGATTATTAACCCATTTCAGCCCTTTCCTTTGGATATAACTAGAAACCATTAGAAGGAATTTAGCAAGTTACTGGCCCACCACAGGGGTTTTGCATGTATGTAAATCACTGTAACTTAGCACCACATCCCTCATATCCTTACAAATCAACTGTCCACACAAGAAAGCCGAAGCAAAGAGACACAGAAAATTCCACCCTTAATAGAATACTCCTCGCACTGTGAGAGTCTGATGAGCAGTTAAAATCATATAATACACAAGGTTTTTTTTCTTTGTATAGTTATTTCTTCCTCTCTGATAACAATCAAAGATTTAACAAGTCTTACTTTTATTAAGAAATCCATTATATCTTTACTCATTGAAATAAAGGAGTAAAGAATTATTATTTTATAGTTTGGGAAAGAATAATAAAAATCTTCTTGTGCATGCCTCTTGCCTTTGACTTGGGGGCTAATGGTATGGGAATGAAACCTCACATTGCAGTCAGTGAGTATGTAAAGAATATAAAGCCCTTGTGACACTGCCAATACACTGAGGAAAAGAGCATCTTGCTCAGGACCTTTCTTCAGAATTCTGCTGAATGGGTTAAACTCCCCACACTTCACTTTCCCATTTTGACCTTGTAAAGAATGGACACAGAATTTTGTTGCCTCTTATTATTTCGCTATGTTACTACAGCTAGGTAATTTTTGAAATCAGTTGGTTTAATTTAAGTTACTACTCAGTTAAGATGAGTATACAAGCAATGAGTGTATTTTAAACACAAGTTCATGGAAAGTGAGACCTCCCCACTTCCATGACACATCCTCATGTGTCCATTTCATCAACTGACAGAAACAGCCTCAAGAAACCTAGCTATAAAATGACAACTAAAAAACTAAAGTTAGCTGGAGAGGAAAGCAACCATCACAAAATTTAGTATAAAAATACCTAAATTCTCTGTGCAGGTGGGTAATGTCCGCAGTTTTCCAAGGGTGCCGGTTGGCAGCCAGCACCAAGAGCAAGATGTCCACCAAATGCAGGTGCCCAGCAGGAACAAAGCAGAATCAAAAAGTGCTTTCCTGAAATATTATCACTTGAATAATTCCCACAATTTGCATCATTTTACAGCAAAATACTGGAATATTTCCCTATCAACTCTATCCAGAGTAGTGTGGAAAATTAATTTATGGAAGTGCTTGCCATCAGTTTGTAGCCAGACCACAAAATAAGCTGTGTCCTTGTCCTCTGAATAACAGATGTATTTAAATGACATGTTCTGCTAACATGAACTTCATAATCACAAAGGATTGCAGTTTTAACAAGTAATGAAAACTAACGGTGTAACTCCAACAATCTTGGATACTCATTACTTCAAAATATTTACATATTCTAGAGAACTTAGGATGTCAATTTTGACTGCTCAAATCCAGTAACTGAAACATATGGCCTTGAAACCTGCAATCAATATAAACCTTTTAGAGTCCAAGCTTCAAAAAGTTATATCAAATATATATTCAATGAGAAGAAGGTTAATTGAATAATTGATTACTCAGTTACAATTAAGTTCTCTTCAGATATCTTTGGGAAATACCAAGATATAATAGTGATAGATATTTATTTGTTTATTAGCTATCTCTGATTTATAGCTATCATTTATTTTTTATTCCCTAAGTCAATTTTTACATTTATGTATTTTAACAATATAGTCCCTGGTGAGAATCAATACAGAGGGCTTTTTCACCACAAGGCTATCAAAGCTAGCCTAGAAATCTATATCTACCAATTCAGCCAATTTCAATGCAGACTTCAGCATTATAAACACCTTACTACAATATTCAGACTTTGTCTCCAGATAGTAGCTGTGTAGACAGAACATGAAATATTTGTAACAATAAAAGTTAACCAGAACTAACTGTGCTGATAAACTGTGAACTTAACAGCAGTTAAGTGAAAAGATGGCCCTTGGAAAAAAAAAAAAAAACAGCATGCGCTATTTGTGTATTTTAACAAAGTACTATTTCTTATCAAAGTACAAACACATTTATGGAAGTCCCTCCCCTACAGCATCTGCCAACAGGATCTTTGGGGCATTTTAACATTGACTAAACAAGAAATCAGATAGAGTTGGGTCTTCAGAACTGTCTGTGCAGAAAACTTGTGTTAACTTTTTAACAGTATTAATACTGTTTAAAGTGTATTTAGCAATAGCACCCAGGTTCTCAGTAAGGGGGAGAATAGCACTGTATCAGATGCTGTGTCTGTGCATGCACACATTATTTATACATAGATACATATATAAGGAAGACCCTGTATGTAGTGACAGATGATCTAGAGGCTTGGTAGGATTTGTTGAAAAATCTCGATGAACAATAATATCTTATTTTTGTGAATGTCCTCCCATTATTACAAATGTCTAAAGAGGGATGCATTTCAGGAGAGATAAGTAGCATGAGGAAGACTGAAAAGAAACAGAAATTTGCATTTTCCTTTGCTTAGTCTAAGTACCTGCAGCACCTAGCCCTCAATATTTTGAAAACATTTTCTGAATCATCCTTCCAAGAAAATGGGATTCCCGTTAGATCAATCCAAACTCCAAGTGACTCCACTGAATTCTCCTTTCACTCTTATTCTGAAAAAAAAAAAAAAAAAAAAAAAAAGCAGCAGTGCCAGATATAGGACTAGATGTGCATGGGATACAATGCATTAAAATCTCATAAATTGCCCTCCTTGATTTTAACACTTCTTGGATGAAATTCATCACTTAAGGTTTTGTTCACTTAATCTTCCAACCTGCCAGAATCAGAGGTAGGCAGAACTGGGTCCTCTGAGGTCCAGAGCTACGTGAGTTTTCAACAACATGGCTGAGAGCAGAACCCGGTCTTGTGAGGATATTATTATTTAATACAAGCTTTCAGAACAGAACATTTAGACTCTGTGGACATGAGGCATAACCCTCGTTATACACTGCACTTTACAGTATGTCAAGGGTGATGTACACTTTATGTTGGGCCTCATAACAAACTGACAGGCATTGTTGTCCATTGACAAAGCCACATGACAGCGAGGTGTCACAGACAGAGAGCGCAGATGTATTATCGCTCTACCACTTAGACAGGAATGACATCCTTTGAATCTCAAGAGACAATGTCACAGGCAAGCTAACCTTAGTGTGCCAGTTGTAGGCTCAACAGTATTGACAGTCAACAACTCCATGTACATCCATCGCAAGAGGATACTGAGGTCTAAGGACAGCAGTTTTCAGATTTCATATGTGATGTTAATAGACAAAAGATGATTATGAACAGTATACTTAAAAAAAGGAACTTCATATGCTATATTTATGTTTAATCTGATGCTTTTAAGGTACTCAACAACTTTTTTTTTTTTTTTTTTAAGTGTTCCACGTTCACTCGCTATACTATGGAGAGGATTATTCAGAAAGATGCACAATTAAATTTCTTTACAGAGGAACTTATAAAAAAAAATATATATATATATATATAATTTTTTTAAAAATTAGTCCTGGCTTGAAAGCCCACAAATTAGCTTTCTTTTAAGTATGACCAAAGATAGCATTATAAGCTAAATCCTGGAAGGACACAGCAATACTAATGTTATCCACTTACAATTCTGAAGTAGGTCACATATTTTCATGTCTGAATTTACTTACACACCCAACAATACTTTTCAGGTATTCTGAATATTTTACAAAACCTACACTTTTTCTACAAACAAGAAATAAAAAAAAAAAAAAAGTTAATTTTACTACATTATACAGGTCACAGCACCTTGGTCAGTATGCAGTTGTTATTCATAGTTGCTGGTCATATGTAAGTAGGTCATTGGACCTACTTGCCCTTTTCAGTAATCCTGAAATATGGTGGCATACTTGAAAGCCATACAGAAATGTGGGGCTCTTCTGATAAATCGCTCTAGGATCAGCTGCTAACTCTTGCATTCAGGTTGAAAAGTGACAGCTGAGTCCTATTAGTAGAGATGGGAAATGGGAGCGGAGGGGTGGGAGGACAGTTAGCTTCTGCCTCTCCTTGACATGGCCTACCCCTTTGCTGGCTGAACAAGGAAAAGTTAAGGTGGAGACAAACACCTAAGCAAAAGACTGGAAACAGCAGCACCCTTGCCTGCAAAGGGCATTTGGGTTGCTAAGAAATCCAAAGCATGAGAAAGGGGGAGATCACCTGAGAAGGCAGAGCTGAATATGTTTATTATTTTTTAATTATTTTTTTTTTTTTGCAAATAAGGTGAAGAAATACTCACATACCAAATCAGAGGGGAAAATGAACAAGTTTTGCCCTACACTGCTCCCTTCTAGGTGGTATGTCTGCAGCCTGTGGTGCAGATCTTCCGTGTACGTAAATCAAGATGTTAATGGGTGGGATGTCCACCTTAGATAGAGGCACTCACTCAGCATCAATGCTCTTGCTCTGAAGCACTACAGCAGAAAAACACATAGCTGGGCATCACTGCTTTAGGGGACTGGAGCATAGTCAATACTGGCTGTACCTCAACCTATGTGGTCTCATCATGGTTTGCTCTTAACTACATACAGCCCTTCTCATCTCTGACAACACCTAATAAAACAGGTAAGGATGGTTCAACTGTATATTGGAGTAGGGGTAAATAATTAGGATTTTTTTTTTCTCCAGAAAATCTCAGTGTCTCAAGTTAGTAACAAAAAGTCAATTATTAGATAACCAAGGTTTTTGTTTGTTTGTTTTGTTTTGTTTTTGGCTATTGTTTTGAAACAAAACAAAATGAGGAAAAAAAAAAAAAAAAAGTTAAGCTATCAAAACCTTTTCTACTGCATAAATCGTGTATGTTAAGAGGCCTGGAAACTGCTTCATGTGTTTCACCTCCTGCTGTGGAGTTTTTGTGCTGACAGGACTGAAGATAGCTTTTCTAGTTCATAATATCACAGGAAAAATGCTATGTTAAACTAAGACATCTCTGATCACATACTAAAAATGTACATGTAACATGTGCACGATAAATCGATTTATCATCAGAGGCAAGTTAAAAATGTAGCTGTTTTGAGTTTTCCCAGGTTCCCCAAATGCATCTATATGTTGAACTAATTCATACATGCCTTGAATATTCAGTATAGCAGTTCCAAAGAACAAAGCGAATCATGTCTGAAAATACAAATCGAATTTATCTGTGGTGAAGAACGTGTGTACACACCTTTTATGTGACTGTTACTCAAACTGGAGCACCGGCTCAGGCTCATGATAAGAATTTGTGTAGTGGATACTCAGACTAAACACACTGAAAATTAACAATGTTTTTGCTAATGTCTTAAGCACAGAGTGGTGGAAAAAAATATCAAAAACAAATAAAAACACACAAAAAAAACACACAACCAAGCAACAAAACAAAACACACAAATGAAAACACCTTATCCCTGGGTAATTGAACTGCACATTCCACTGAAAAAAAGGATTTAAATGAAGCTAATTGTGGACATTCAGAAGAGGTCGCAATATAGACTCTCCATTATGGGTCTATCTAGTCCCCTGAACTCTGGAAAGGAAAGACCCCAGAGTGCTTCTCTAAATCTTTGTCTTCAGCAGATATTCATTCTGATACTGTAAATGTGGACCTTTATGCTATGTTGAGCTGTATCCTATTATGTGCAAAGTAAAATCTTTCACAGTCCCATTGTGACTTTTTCAGACTTTCCAAAGGCAAGGTAAAGTCTAATTTTCTGTGCAAAGTAAATTAACTTCTGTAACTCTGCCTGGGGAAAAAACAAAACAAAACAAACAAACAAACAAACAAAAAACAGCCATAGGAAATGATAAAAATATTTCCTGTAATGTTTGATAAAAACCCATAAATGACCGGAAATAAAAGTTATCCTTTACTTTCCAACTTTCAGATTTTTCATGAGAAAATAGTCTACCAGAAAAACTTTTCATATTTAAGATTGGACAAAACTAATCGCAAATATGAAAATAGAGACCCAGTCATAGTACTGCTGTTCATTGCATCTTCTGCAAACTCTACACCTCTCATCATATTGTTTGCTATACAGTTTTGCTACTGCTAAATAAAACTAGACTTGTTCTTCAATTCTCTAACATTTCATAATGAAAAATAAAGACATTTTAATTTGAAACTAAAGAGAAAATAACGCCTTGCAAATATCACATACAACAGGGGGATTCTATGAAATAATGAATTTCTCTCTTCCATTAGGAATGACCATGTATAATGGATTCATGGCTCTACTTTGCTTCAGCACTTGGCATCTTGCAAGTTATTCCCAACTCATGAAAATAACACCTCTGGATTCACTTCTCTTAACGCATGAAATTCAGGGGTCCTTGCACAAAGGGAATGAAGGAATTTAACCTCTGATTGCCCTGCAAGTCTATGGAGACAGTAGGAAGCCCCTCCAGGGCTGTTACACCAGACAATTTTCCCAGTGCCAAAGTTCCTGTTTCTCTGGAGAACCACATATCCAATCAGACAAGGACTCCAGCACCAAGTATACATCAAGTACCTAAAATACCATCTGTGCTTCGGGACAACACCACGCCAGCTCCCATCATGTCTGTTGCAGTGGCTGCCACCCTTTGGCAGTGCCATGACCAGCCCATGTGCAATCCTGACCCCTCACAGCACTGCCAAAAGGCAGCTCCCACCCCAACGTGTCTACAAGAGGAAAGACAGTGGGCAGATTTTGCAGGCAGACACGGGGAGAATTAGGAAAAAAATGGCTTCAGTTTATTAAGGCTGTTCTTAATTAGATCATGCTCTTTTGGCCAGATATTTTTATTTATTTATTTATTTATTTTTTTCCTAGTGATGTTTGTTTAATACCATTCTACCAGAGACCAAAATTCTGTTATTTTAAATTACCAACTTATGTTGGTAAAATAAAATAATGCAGCACGTTTTCCTGTTTGAACACACAGATTAGCTACTTTTTATTATTATTATCTATTTACTTTTATTATTTTTTCTCCCACACACACACCAGAACAAGGTTTTGGTGTAGTCACAGGATTTACGTGGCTGAATTACACCTGCTCCTCCTGGCCCCGTTTTCAGGTCCTCCATGGTTCCACAACCCAGAACAGCAATCTCACAGCACTGAGAGCAGGCTAGAGAAGTCCACGCCATGTAAAGCCACTGCTGCCAAAATGTCAGTGCACCTTATGTCCCCAGCCTGCAGGCCATGCTTGGGGCCACCCGAGAGGTGTGGCAGGACTGGGGCATGCATGTGTAGGCAGTGTAGCAGGCTTACAGCTGGGTGCTGCTCCTCAAAGAACAGGGGAAATGTGGTAAGGCAAGCATCCCTCTGTGCACTATGAACTTCTTCCCTGCGTGCTGTTTTCTCCAGGGTGGCTTATTTTTCCCTGTGTTAGCACCAAATGTTCACTGCATATGCTGTAGCTCAGACAGACAGATGAGATCTTGGAGATAGGCTTAGGAGTCTGTCACTCCTGTAAGAGGTACAGCAGAGATAAAAAGTGTGAAAAGCTTCTGAGCCACAAACTACAAAGTTCTCCTAGCCTGAAAATTGTAGAACAGGCAGGAACGCCCTGAAGCCCTCAGACAGGTTCGAGAGGAACTTGGTCTGATTCAGGAGCTCCAACAGAGAGATGGGCTTCTGCCAGGCTCCGCTTTCGGTCTCATCTAAATCCAGGAAAATCAGAAGAACTGGGAGAAATTAAGGGCTAGCTCTAAGTATCAGGCAAGGACGTGGGATGGTTTTTTTTGTTGTTGTTGTTGTTTTGTTTTGTTTGTTTGTATTGTTTTCTTTTAATGTAGTCTTAATGAGTTTTGCCATCCTATATCTACTGACATTTTAATAACTACTAAACCCCAGAAAGTCTCCAGAGAAGGTGCTCTGGTACTATGATGAGCATAATATAAGTGCATAGACAGACAGACAGATATTAATAATTTCTTCCTACCAACATATGTGTATATATTCATCCATAATGATGTAAATATTTCAGGGTATTTTACTCCTATTCAGCACAACAACATTTACTACTATCAATCTAATCATAAATACAATTATTCTTGCGTACTCTAATACAAAAACAACAACAAAAAACAATAAACTAGGTCTCAATAGAGATTCTGAAATTACTTAACTTTTCTTTAGAAAAATATTAAAACAGTATTATCACATCAATGAGAGGAAAAGACAGGAAGATAATAAAGTTATGTTAAACCTCCCTGTATTTACTCATGTGTGAAACAGTTATGTCTGGTCACATAATTGCAATGGTTCTAAGAAATATTTCATATTTTATAATGAACATTAAAAGAGTTTGTGGATCATTACTTTATATGAGTTCCAAAGTTATTACATAAAACCCAACAGGAATGGTTATAAATTATTTGATCCTCTAGTCTGGCCTTGGTAAACATAACATGAAGGCTGAACTATCTCAGCAGACAAGATTCATGATAATAGGTAAAGTGCTTCTACAGTTAAAAGAAGAAAAGAAGAAGAAAATACCAGGGTACTTGTAAGCAAGGCTCTTAACATTTTTTCTTTGGTGTTTCAAAGAAATCCTTTTCCGCAATGAGCTTAAGCCATTTAAAACGGGGTGGGGTGGGGAGGGTGGAGTGAGGGGGAGGCTTTGTCTAGAACAAAAGAAAACTTGCTCACAGGCATGTTCTATCATCTACCAATTTGGCATTATCATCACTGTGGCCCTAAAGTCACTGTCAAATTCTTGAACTTACAGCACAGTATGTGTTTAAGACACCATACTTAGCTGTGAAATAATATCACAAGTAATTATTTGATTTTCAAAAGGATCCTGAAGAGCATCTCATTGAAATATGAAAAATAATATACTAACAAAAATAATACACTTGGCAATTATGAAGAGTTTTTGTCTTCAAACTACAACTAGCAGCAGCATTTTTATTAATGAGTGATCATTTGCTCCAAAGATAAGTGTAATACTAAACGAATTCTGGTCCACTTCCTCTTCTAACTCATTTTTGTCTCTGGCTCCCGTGCTTTGTGTCAAAATACTTTGTATTTTTGTTTTGTTCTATAGAGGTCTTCTAGGAATATTAATATGGAGAATTAATTCAGTTATGCACACAATTGAATAAAATTGGAAGGCATGTGGAGATATTCTGGTCAATTTATAAAATATATTTAATACAGACCATATCCAAGGCGCAAATCCTGCAGATTCCCACTCACAAGACTGTCCTGTCATCATGGGCACATGCACAAAAAAAACTTTCCTTGGGAGAATTTCTGAATGATATTTTTTGACCCACATAGACTGAAGTCTGGGTAGGGCCACCACAATGCTCTGCCCTGCCTTGATAGCCTGCCTGCTATAGGCTTCTGTGCCCCCAGTCAGTGGGCAGAAGCCGAGGACCACTGATGGAGCCAGAGGAGCCACCGCTGAGCTGGGCGGGCTGGGACCCAGACTGTGCAGTACCTGCTGTAACAGCATGGCCTCAGGTCTCTTGGGCCGCTTGTGATAACTTTTGTCTTTCCTTCCCCATAATTCCAGGAGTCTTACTGAAGCTCTAAACCACACAGCTGTGGCAGACGAGGGCACTACACCATCAAAACACCACTTAGTTATGAACGTGTCATGCCCTGAAAGTCCTCCCATCCTTGGCTGCCAGGCCTGCCCACTGTGCCTGGCGGGCCTGCGTCCCCTGGGACGCCCATCCAGCTCTGCTCTGCCTCCTGCCCACAGGCACCCTGCTCTAAACTGTGTACTGCTATCAGCCTCCAGTTTATGTTACTGTTTCTAGCTTGCTGTATTATTTTTCTTTAGTGCCGTGCCTGCGTTGTAGCTATTCACTGCTTGAAGCTTTTCAAGCTGGAAGTCTACCTACTGCCCTCACTTTTGTCTCTCTTTTGTCTTGTCTGTGCACTTGAAGGTGCTGGGCTTTCCATTAGTCAAGTAGGTATGAAATCTGTTAAATGATAGCTTCCTTCTTTCCAAAGCCTTTTATAAGGCTTTTCAGGAAATTTCAAAGAATAGAGCCTTCCTCATGATGTCTGGACATTTTTTCCCAGCTGGTCAGGGTAGCACATTCTCTGGATTTTTCAAGTGAATATTCTGACTTTTAATGACATCTTCTTGCATTAAAAATAGACAAGTAGTGGAATGGATACTGAAGGGTCTTACAGAAGAAGGAACCTCAAATGTGCCCTAAACACTTGTAGCTTGTGTGCAGTTAATGCAGAGCTGCTACGGGACTGGTGCAGGCTGTAAGAGCAGAGGAAAATGAAACTTGCGAGACCGTTTTAGGGATAGAACAGGTTTGTTTGAAGTACTTTGCTTTTTAAATATACCATTCCTCTCCGTTTTTTTTTTTTTTTTTTCTATGGAAAATATCCCCAAACCTTCTGTGCTACATCCTCTAGGTGGTGCTAACACTGCACAGCTCCGGCAGCTCGGCACAATGAAAACATTAATTTGCTATGAGATAATTTTTGACGTAAATGTAAAATGGTGCCCATTCGAACTCAGTAATGAAGCATGGTGCATTTCTACAGCTCCTAATTTGACTAGTTAAATGACTCCATTACGTGTCTAACAGACAGAAGCAAATAATTTCTGGTCAGTTGACGCTCACTTATCCGTATCATTTTACCCTGAAAATAAAGTCTCTAATCTACAGTTTCTTTGTCTTTTTTTTTTTTTTTTTTTTTTAATATTATTAAAGAAAACATACTTAAATAAGGGAGATTAAACCAACACAAACTAACAATTAAGGCTACAATACAGAAATGAAGTTCATGTAACGTGGGAGGATGGATAAAAATGAAAATTAAATAATAAATTAAATGACTGCTTATCTCAGTTATTTCCACCGTGAGATTTGACAACATTACTATTTAGGAAAAGGAAAATGTCTTTCTCGAATTCATTGATTCTGAAAACCACTTTAAATACTGTCTGCAAATCTGCCTATAAAACTTCCCCCACAACTTTGAGAACATTTGGAAAAAACTCCTTACAGTACAGAGCAGTCAAATAAAAATGTTGCCTTAATAAATATCAGGTGATGAATAATTTTGCCCTGAGGAAAAAAAAAAATGGTTAATGCTGAATCTAATGTTCCTCATCTAAATGCTTTTTTCTTCCTGCTAAAAACAAGTTTAGAATTAAAGCATATCACTTTACACATATTGCATGCATATTAGCGAGACACAGCTGCTTATGCCCTACTCTTAAGAGCCATATGATTAAGTTATGGGATATCAGATAATCCGAAGTCCCTTTCTATTGGTCACTTTTCTCAGACAAAGGCTTTTTAGTTTTAAGTCCATTTAATGACAGAATGTCCAATTCTATAAATGTGTGAGTAATTCCAGTGGAACACCTGTGGCTCCCTCTACTAGAATATAGGAGGAAAGATATAAAATGTCATTACAGTAACATTCACTGTTTGACTTTAGCAAAAAATATTCACAGTCAAGGCTGCCACTCCATCAACAATGGAGTGGCAGCCATACTCGGGTTTCCATGGTCTCCAAGAAGTAACTGTGAGCTTACATACCATATCTGGTCTGTAAAGCCTCAGTCACAGTGGGGTGAGCTAAGGACAGAGCAACTATTTTCTGGTTGAAGTCACAAGTCCAGTGGGTTCATTTCCATGACAGTTTGTGGGGACAGAAGCATGTGACCCACAACACTATTAGCAAGGGAAATACATAATAAAAGTTTTCATGCTGCTTTTAAAAATATATGTTAAAAAAACTACTCAATGTTATTTTCATAGGTTATTTTCATAGCTTTTTTTCCCCTCTTATTATCTATTAGCATCTTTTTCTTTTTTTTTTTTCCCAAAAGATTTAAACACTACTTGAGCAGGATTTGTAGGAGCAGAAGTTTTGTAATGACAGCGAAGAAGGACAACCAGGTTTTGGTGCATGTGATGCAATGTCCAGGAAACCTGAGTTTTCTATTGATGTTTTTGCAGGCATGACAGTGGAAATGTTATGACCCAAATCTAACTATGGAGAGTTACATTAAAATTAATGGGCTTCTTCATAGTAGCCATTCTTCAAACAGAATAAGCGTTCGAGGAGTTAGGGTTGGATTTACAACTAAAATATAAAGCTCAGTATCAATGTTCAATTTCAGCAGGGGTGATTTTAGAGAGCATGCTTAAAGCATCTGTGCATCACAGTCACTGCTGCTCTCGAGGAAGGCAATGGCACAACTCCCAGTTGACTTCAATGAGAGGAGGAGCAGACCCTGAATGGAATAAAGGAATGGAGGAAACTACTCTATACAGAAATGGCAAACATTCAAAGATGACTTCATATCAGCAGAAAATACACATGTGGCCTGGCAAAAATACATGAAGGGTCAAAGAAACAATCTCTGTCTTGGGGAATCCAAAATAGCGAGGCGGAGGAGAACAGGTGGTCTGGGGACAGGACAGGGACCTTGGCCTCCAAATGCTGGGCATGGTGTCTCGGCTTGTTGCAAAACCTATATATAACAGCTCTAGGGAAGATCAAGGAAATTAAACACCAGTCAGCATTGGGAAATATATAGGAAAGAGTAATCAGGGACAAAAAAGGGAAAGTTATGATTTCATTAAAGATACTCCGCATAGATTCTGAAAAGGGAGATCATGCATAACAAAACAAGTAGAATATTTGGAATAAAAAAATAACCCCCAAAGCCCCCAAAAGAATTGAAGGAAGCCATAAACATGGCCCTTATGCAAACTAATGCTGTACTGTCCCCTAACAGGCTCCAATGTCATAAGTTGGGATGAGAGGGTGAGCTAAATAACACATAACCAACTGGACCTGATAGGAGGGCACATGGTCAGCGTGTTAACGCCAGGAGATGTAAGCAATGGAAGACGATAGCTGCTGTGTCCCAAGGATCATGAACAAAGCTGATTTTATTCCTCTTCTATTTCCATGACATGCAAAAATGGAATGAAATTTATTCAAAGCAGAAAATGGAGGAGAAGCTGCAGACAATATGAAGGGAGAGTATATAAATTTAAAAAAAAATAAAATATCAGTCTGCCTTTTGGTGAACAGGGAGAGTGATGTGATGCAAAACAATAAAGAAAAAAATGTCAAGTAACAATGTGGTAAGAGCAAATGGAATGCAATACTCAACACTCTCCTATACAGTGACAAGAGGGTCAGAAGCATGGTGAATATTTAGAAATTAAACTCTAAAATCTTCAGTGGAGGGACCCAATGTCAGCATAAAAAGAAGCAGAGACATTTCTGACATTTCCAAATGGGGGCACAGAGTATGAAATCATCCCTACAGTGTGTAATGGGACACTAAGAAAATATTTATGTCTGTCCCCTAACCGACTATCTTTGCCATTAGACATGTAAAGAACATCCAAAAAGCTGAGTGACAAAATTATCCCCGTGAGTCCAAAACAAACCAGACAAACATTCTTTAAGAGAGGAGGCAAGGAACACAGACCTGCCGAAGTAGCCTCAAGTTACAGTTGTATCTAACAACAAGTGGGCATGAGCTGGAGCTAAGGAAAAACAGTCACTAGTGGAATTTCAGTGGAATTTCTTTACACAGAAATGATAGTCCCTGTCACATGCAACCTGGGGCAGCATTGGAAATCTGTGCAAAAATCACAGAATCACAGAATTTCTAGGTTGGAAGAGACCTCAAGATCATCGAGTCCAACCTCTGACTTAACACTAACAGTCCCCACTAAACCATATCCCTAAGCTCTACATCTAAACGTCTTTTAAAGATTTCCAGGGATGGTGACTCCACCACTTCCCTGGGCAGCCCGTTCCAATGCCTAACAACCCTTTCGGTAAAGAAGTTCTTCCTAACATCCAGCCTAAAACTCCCCTGGCGCAAATTAAGCCCATTCCCCCTCGTCCTGTCACCAGGCATGTGGGAGAACAGGCCAACCCCCACCTCGCTACAGCCTCCTTTGAGGTACCTGTAGAGAGCGATAAGGTCGCCCCTGAGCCTCCTTTTCTCCAGGCTGAACAAGCCCAGCTCCCTCAGCCGCTCCTCATAGGACTTGTTCTCCAGGCCCCTCACCAGCTTTGTTGCCCTTCTCTGGACAAAATACTACACTCCAAGTCATTTGAGAAAAAAAAATAAATAAGTGAGATGAGAATGTCCCTGCTTTTGCATCCTTCGGTACTTAGAATTACGTGAGCCACTGCACAAATGATTTATTGAAATATAGACTAATACTGTTGTCTCATGGGCCGGGTATGTGACATGAGGTGGAATCACTCTGCAAGTGCCCATGCATGTCATGTGAAGGCAAGCTGCTGAGATGCATGCACGATTTGGGGCATGCACAATGTTGGTAGGTTTTTTTGTTTGTTTGTTTTATTATTATTATTATTATTTTTTCAAAGCCAAAACGTATCCCCCCCCCCAAAAGAAAAAGTTAAGGGAATGTTCTTGATTATGTTTTTTCTATCATAGCAGGTCTTATGAACCCAAAGTAACGAGAAATGAGAGGCAAGAAATCTTGTTTCTCAAACTATTTCAGAAACGAATGGGATTTACGATTTACATGCAGCAGCATGGCTACAGGATGGGTGACATTGAAGTCCGGTGAGCAGGAACTAAAATGGCACCTGCTTTGGGAAGAGAATTATCTTCAAGTAACTGCAGCAGGTGCTTTCCCTGGGCTTCATGATACATCCTTAAAACTAGTTTTTATGGCAGAAACCCCAAGAGACATCTAACTACAATGTCACCCTCTGCAAGCACAGTGTAATAAATACTAGAAATATATAGATTGCACGAGTAAGACGTGGATCAATAGCAAGGAAACAGGGCAGAGACAAGCTCGGGGCAATCCAATACAGCAAGGACTTTGCGTTAGAGGTGCCATGTGCCTTGGGACATAGTGGGTCATCTCTGAACTGGCAACAGCGGCACACAGAGAGCTCTGCAACAAGGAGGGGAATGAGGAGGCTCACTGGCAGCCAAACACTTGGTAAGTGGTTACCTGTGATTTCGGTGAGTGCATGGTATAGGTCTGTTTTATTCACAGCAAAGCACGCATCTCCTCAGTCTGCACTCCCACCTCCCATCCCAAAACAGACTGGCATGAAGATATAGCCATGGGAATGCATTCAGTCACATAAACAATTCTACACTTCAATTTACAACAGAGTTGAGCACGGTGTCCCTTAATTACAACCAGACCCATGAAGGCAAGGTGTCTAGAATGAAAACAAAGGGTTAAAATACCTGTGTGGGTTTTTTCTTGAAAATCAGTCATTGAGAATCATCTGTCAGTAAGATAAAATTAATTACTACATGTAAAATTGGGGAGGGGGGAGAGGGAATGAAAAAAAAACCAACAAATTTAAATATATGAATATATATTTGAAAATACATGAAAATATGAAATTATGAACAAAAAATGTTCATAAATCCTATTGTTAATGATGCATGTTCACCTTTCTAATACTCGAACTGGCTAAGATTATTAAACCCAATTTGCCATAATCAAAAAGGAGAGGAAATAAAAAGGATTTCTTTTATTATTTTATTTGACTTTAGAAGCTTTGTAAAAAGCCTTTCACAAATTACAGTAACTTGCAAAATTCAGTCATGTTGTTGAACACTGTCAGAGGGCTGGTGCTGCAGAAATTGCTGGAGTTTAACTGTTAGACTTTTATGCTTAACAAAGCTAGTAAATAGAAGCCTTAACCACTTCATTCACTCAAATCAGGGCAATTATTGTACTGTTCTCTTACACGTATTTTACTAATTTATGCAAAGTTAGTTTTACATATATATTAGATCAATTACTGGTAATATATAAAGTAGTTTTTTTAAGTGTAACGTGAATATAGTTCTGTACAGGAGCTTTAAGGCCTTTTTTGGACAAGGTTGTATGTGTTTACATTAAAAGGACTCTCAAACTTTGGCAGCAGACACTTGCATGAGTTCCCTGGAGCACAGCACAAATCTCCCGCGCTGCCGGGGCCAGCGAGCCAATGCCTGGGGCATTGCCTGGCTGCTGCGGGAATCAAAGGCAAGAGTATGGGGAACCACCTTCCACCTCCAAAGAGATTAAAAAGGAAAAATCCTGGCCACCATACTACGTGGAGTGCTGCCTCCAGCTGGAATGATTCTTAAATTAATTATTAAAAAAAAAAAAAAAAGGAAAAAAAAGAAGCGTCTGGCTTTAATAGAGGCATGGCATTTACATTATCTCCTCAGCTACTGCTCAGTTTAGCCATTTTCAACTCATCTTTCCACAAGAACAATGGCATCACTACAACAGAAAAGATGCAAGCCTAGCCACGACTCTGCCCTTGCACTGAATGGCTCTGTCCAGTTTGCTTTTTCTTGTAATGCAGGATATTTTACAGCCAACCCAATTTCTCTTCTCCCCAAGCCACCAGCATGAGGGTGCTGCATCTGATATGCCTGAGCTTTTGTACTCCCTAACAGTATGGGCATGGACCTCACTGTGTCCTTACAGACCTGGCCAAAAGCAGTAATGGCGCAGACAGGTCTGTGATGGCTTCGCGCTGCCCTAGTGGGGCACACAACATTGACAACCTGGTTCTTGTGAGACTCAGGCTGAACACCAAAAGCTAATAGAATTTTAAGAAGCAAGTTCAGTAGAAGTTGGCTACATTCATTCCTGCGAGGTGCTGCTGGGTGCCTCAGTTAGAGGCTGAACAGTTCAGTAAAAAGAGGGGTCCTCAGCATCGTGCAGAGCAAGTCCCTCAGATTTCTGTCTCAGGAACAATTCCATACAAACCCTGGATAGAAAGAGCTCTTATTGTTAAACGGGTATAAAAAGAAGAAGAAAAAAAATAATAAAAAAGATTGAAGAGAAATTGAAATTAGCAAAAAAGCTTTCTTGAATCCCCACAGCTTACAAAAATGCTAAATACTGTCCCCCACCCTGACGATGCAGACTGGCACTGATAATCCAAACCCTGGCCCAAACCAGGCATCATCGCAGTGCATTGCCTTACAGCTAGAAGAAAAAGGCCTGGACAGATCCTCTGCTGTGACAAATGTGTACAGCTTCAAGATGTTTCCTGAGGATCTGACACCTCCATTTCTCCTGCCATGCTTACAGGTGATGTTTCAAATACTGTCCAGTGTTGAATGCCTGCTGTCTAAAAATCCTCTGCTACCAGGTGATCTAATAGATATGGTTAGAGATAACCACAGCTACCAGCCTGATAAACTCCACTTCCCTCACTGGATATGCAGGTCTTTGACAGTCCCACTACATACTGGGAAAACTGACCCAGAACCTACCGACACAGATCAGTATAGTAAGGCACAACAATGGGTTCGCTAAGGAAAACAACCAAAGAAAGCCAATAAATAAATAAATAAATAAATATACTTTTTTCCCCCCACCAAAAAGAAGGAGTCAAAAGAAGCCCAGTGTCACAAAGCACACCAGAAACATGGCACATCTCATATGGTAGAGCATTTCTGAGGAAGCTTCCCCTCCCAGTTGGCTGGGCCCCCAGGGCAGCAGAGCTCAGCCCATGGGCACCCTGCCCCAGAACCAGACCAGCAAATCACTCGTTCTTCTGGACACAGTCTCCTTGGCCAACAGAACTGAGACTGCAAATTGCTGCTAATAATTGGAAGGAAAAGTGTCTTTTATTGAAGACATGAAGAGATGAGCTGGGGGAAATAAAGAAGCAGAAAATGGGAACTGGTTGCCAAACTGGAAAAATCAATTATTCTACTGAACAACAGTAGTGACAAATATAGCTGCCTCTACTCCCTCTTCTTCCTCCTCCTCCTCCATTGAACAAATTGTTAAAGAACCAACAATCTGTTGAATGACAACCCCCGGCATGGTGTGATCATTTTAAAAGTGAACACAGAAAAGGTCTTGTTAAAATGGAGCCACAGAGCTCCAGACACGATTTGGGATTCTCCTTAGTGAATCCCCGTGTTCATTTTGTTGAGTTTAAAGGAGCCATTCTGAACTGGGTGTTTGATAATATCAGTGCAAATAAATGCTTGAAAAGCACCCAAAACAGTCCAGATCATGACTATAGTGTTTGGACTCATTCCATCTAAGAAAAAATTCCCATAGTCAATTAGCCCCCCACCTAAGATCTTCTTCATTATTTTTTTTTAATTTATTTTTTTTAAGCATTTAGGAGCATTGTTTTTCATCCAATTATTGTACTTTTAAATGCAAAATGAGGTTTCAAAACCAGCAGATAAATGCTTCTCTTCAAGCAGAATGAATAAAAACCTGGTGGTGACATACCGGATTGGCAGCATTACGAAGCAGGGTCCTATGGGTTTCTTTTGAAGTATTGCTCTTGCACTAGCAGTGTGCAAAGAAAATGGTGGGATTTTTTCTTCTCTGTCATAGTGGTGCATTAGAGGAGCATTTAATAAAATGTGAGGTCTCTGTAAGGCAAGGCTGCAGTGCATAGGCTAAGGCTTTGCTCGTGTGGGGCAGCTGCTGTGACCAGGCTACTTGAAGGGCTGTGGGGAGGCTGGATGAGGTGCATGGATGTCTGCACCTTATATGGTGCAGCAGTGGGACCATACCTTTTCATTTCTTTAAAGAGATTTTACATCTTTAATGTTAAAGGAATGATATGGTAAAGATAAGGGATGCAATACTGAAAGACAATGAATACTTCCAAGAGAAAACAGAGAAGTTATCTGCCACACCAAGAGGAGACCACAACCAAAGTACCATCACAATGGTTGCTGCTCTGGCCAACTCAGGCCACCCTATTGTGATTATATTTATTTATTTGTTTGTTTTAAACATTTCCAGCCTGTGGCAGGTGCGTTCATGCATCTTGGCTAATAAAGCAGGATCTCATGTCAAGCTTCAAAGCTGTCTTAACACTTCTACACTCAGGGACTTACTACAAGGGATGTACCCATGCCAGTATGCCTTTGGTTGCCAAACTGATAAAAATGAATAATGCTGGACACCATTTTTCTTTCTTTTCCTTGTCAACTGAGTACATTAAAAAAAAAAAAAAAAAAAAAAAAAAAAAAAACAGAAACAACAACAACAACAAAAACAACAACAAACCTAAAAATCTAAGAATCCTAATAGCTGTTGAGCATTCAGCAGATGGTACCATCTAGACCCATCCAATTCTAGGCCAAGCAATCTAAATTCCAGTTGAATAGGGGGGCAAGAACAACACTTGGAGAAGAGTGAGGGGATCATCCATTCCTTAGACTTGGAAAATAAGGGGCAGTTACTATAATTCATGGCAGGGGATCTGACCAACATGACAACAAAACAAAACAAAACAAAACAAAACAAATTTGATTCTGACTTAATCCATAAAAATTCCATTTCAGGGGTCATGTCTGACTTACAGGAAGGTAAGGAGAATCCAAGTCAGACCTGATTCTGCATTTGCTCCGTATGAAAAACATTTAAAACACTAAACCTTGGAAATGAAACCAGTTTCCAAAATATTTATACTAAGAAAGTGTGCCATGGCTGAGCCATGCACAGAAACTGCTGTTTTCTCTTAATGTTTTTAAAGCTATTTTTTAATTCTTTCTAATGAGGAGAGTTACTTTACAGGGAGTGAAGCGCAGGAAAAAAAAAAAAAAAAAAAAAAAAAAAAAAAAAAAAGAATGATTCCTGAGTACAAAGTGCAATGAAAGGCTGTATATGCTTTTCATGTAAGCATACATTATGTCTTCCATATTGTTTAAATGTGCTCATCACCGAGCTACTCTACATGTAACTAAATTACAAATGGCTCAATGCTAACAAAACATAGCAAATTAAGACAGAATCAGGTCAGACTTCTGTTTGAATTATCTGAGTCTCTAACCTGGTGCAGTATTTGGCCTCAGTCAAAAATACATTAAATACACACAAGCATAAATATAATATACATATGTAAGTCCATGAGTGTGTGAACAAACACATAAAAAAGGTAAAAAGTGCAGGAGCTGGAATTTGTGTGTCGCAGAGTATACTGGTAGGGGACGAGGAAGCAGGGAATGGTGGAAACACGACATATTTGGACCAAGACACTTTCACTATACAGTCAAGTCCATTAAAAAAAATAAAAATAAAATAAATGTTGGGATGAAAGATGAAGCATTTGCATCTTTGGATATCTGATTTTATTTTGAAACCAGGCAGACAGACACCTGCTCAAATACTCAGAGGCTGTTTGAAATTGTAGAGAGAAACCTATAGGTTCAAAATAAAGAACGCTAGAGGCAGTCATCAGTGTAAAAGGTTCTTTGCTAGGAGAAGATATTAATACATTAATGAAAGCCTGGACCTATCATCTGCTGTAATAATTATCATGCTAATATGGGGGGTTGCATCTTTTTTTTTTTTTTTTTTGGCATTTCTATTAGTACCAGAAGCTGCAAATTCAAACACTATATATGCAGCATAATTTATTTCTTTTGCACAGAATTAAGGTGAGAATCTTTTCATGTATGTTTGTAATTCTTTGCATTTTCACTTTTAAATTTCCTTTGACTAGGTGAACCTCAGGCTATAGAAATGCACACAGGCATTGTAGCTACACAGATATGAGCAAACAAATTTCATCTTTACAGGAAATACATAAACACTAATCCAGTTTCTATACAAAATGTAAAACTTCACATGTTCTGTTCAAGCTCATTACTGACTAGTATCTTAAGCCTGTCAAGTGTTTTAAAGGAGCTTTCCAAGAGAAGTTTGTAGTTAAGCATATGGTAAGCTCGTCCAGTCCATATGACTGGTTGAGCATCGACCACTGCTGTTGATACAGTTTCCCTCAATATTATGACAGTATTTGTCAATGAAAATTAAATTGCTGTCAAACTTTTCCCACTAAACTTACGGCACAACACTCAGGGAAAGCCAGCTTCATGACTCAAGCCAATAAGTCCTCTTCTAAATACTCCTCTATTTTATCCATTTGTGGAAAGGTCCCTACAGATTTCTGATTTTCGCAATAGCGAATAAAGGCTTTCCAGTCCTAAGTCAGCCAGGTAAATTTTATACATTATTTTTAACCAATTCTGTGTAAGCATATTTATTGGTTTTTTTTGTTGTTTTTTTGTTTTTTTGTTTTTTTTCTCTTTACGTTATATGCAAAAATAACACACAAACACCTGCTGCATTATTTGGGCAATCTGCAACTGCATATTCATTTACATACAGCAAAAATGGATGACAGTGCAATGCTGAACACAAGGAATCATATGTAGATGTAAAAAGTTCTGCTCATGTATACAAATACCTGTTTGAGTGCACATTTTGGGGGTCAGGGAGAAAACAGAATTAAAAAAAAAAAAAAAAAAAAAAAAAACTAAAAATCATAGACCCAACAGTTCTAAAATGCTAATTATTTAAATAAAATTTTATTATCTTCAAAATAATTCAAAGGAGTTAGTTGGTGAAATGTTGCATGTTTCAGAGAAAAAAAAAATCATAAAGAAACATGCAGCATATTTGTTTTTTCAAATGCTGAGAAGCAATCCCTACAAATAAAATACTTTAATATTTTACTGAGCAATTATATGAAGCAGGACTTTTACTCGATCAGCCTTACTTAAACCTCCAAACCTGCATTATAGCCATTTATAGCATTTTATATCACATAGAAAAAGAAAATAACGGAAGATGCCAGCAATGAATAAACAATTTAAGAAGTGTATTCAGGGATATACCAAGAATAAGGAGGTGTTAGTTGCGGTCAACAATGAAAGCCAGTTTCCACTTTCATTTGGAATTTTACCATCACCCTTCTCCACATGAATCTTGACTTAAGCAACCATTGTGGGAAAATACTTTTACTGTGCACATGATTTACAGGATCGATTGGAGTTGTGCTTCTTTGTTACTGTTCTACATGCCTTCCCTGGTGACATTTCTCATTAGACTATGCCATGAGCACCTCAGGAACATGGGATTGATGTATTCACTGATAACTGCAGCACTGAGTTTTAGAGACTGCCCCCAATGCCGGTGTGCTGGTGCTTGGCAGTAGACCTGAGCAGGCCCCACCAAGGATATCTCAGGGGCACAAACCTATCGTGGGTGGCTTTCAGAGGCTAAAAAAAAATAAAAAAAAATAAAAAATCCTCCTGGTGGGGATGGGAAGTGCATTGCGTCTGTTAAGCAGGTTCTCAGTATTGTCCAGGGGCACAGTGGCACAGTCTTATGCTGCAGCTGTAGGCCGGACAGCCTTCTAAGCTTGGAACTAGGTGAGGTGGCTCCAAAACCAGGGTCCACCTTGCCCTGGGACTTTTTATGTGACTTCTGTTGAGTTATTAAACCAATGCTGTTCAAACAGATGGGGACTCTTTACATCCAAATGCAGGAGCTGTTAAATATCTTACATTTCCATGTTCTTTGACAATGAGGGACCTCACTTAGATCTTTCTACTGTAATGGATAGATATATTTGAAGACTGCTGTGGTGAAAAAACAGAAGTCAAGACATTTTTCACCTTTTAAATCTAAGGCTGTGAAGAGGCAAATCAGAAGCAGTACAGCTTTTCTCCTTTTGGGATCCCTTTATAAGGGATCAGGGGAAAGTGCTCAAGGTCATTGGTTCCAGTGTTTTTGACAAAATTATTTGTCTGCTCTTAAATTCAATGGGCAATTTCAGTTGCAGCCACTTCCCAAAATCTAAATTTGGCAATTTGTAATACTTAGTCAGTCTGTTGGGAAGACAGCAACATCCCAAAAATACAGATATAGAATGAAAATATGGAGAAGAACAATGAGTCTATTTGTCTCTTACATGGAGAGGCATACACAGAGATTACTCAGATGGAAAAAGGGGTATAAGAAGAATCCCAGAAATGACAAGCACACATTAAGCATCCTGTTTTAAAATTAGATATTTCTTTGAGAAATTATTTGCGACTCAAATCTGTACCTTCACAGTACACACATGGCTTGGGCATGATGAGCAATTGGAACAGAGATTAGCTGGATACTCTAGCAGAGAAAAATGGGAGAAGGCTGATACATATCGATGTTCAAAGGTGATAATGTCACCCTGGCCCATCACCATTTCCGTACATTGATGGTGGAATTTAAGTCTCACTCTCATATCGAGTACACAAAGAAGTACATCTTGGCAGTATAACAAAAGCCAATGTGGGTGGCAAGGTAGCTGCAAATTTAAGCATGAATGCTCTGGATGTGGGGGCTTGCACCTGATTACCAGATGCTTCAAGCAGATGGCCAGGGAGAGGAGAGAACAAGGCTCATGGTTGCTTTGATAGGGTTACAAAAAGCACCAAAACCAGAGAACAGAAAAAAAAAAAGAAAGCTTCCCTGACTGCACAAGTTATCAGATTAACAGAGCCACCAAGATATGGCACACTCCATGCCTGACTTGAGAAGTGTATCCCTGAATCAGGCTGGTGATTAAATATCCGTAGCAAATCTTACTGAAATGGGGTTTGGGAAGAAGGAACAAAACAATCCAAAATAATAATAATAAAAAGGTTTCCACTGTGTAGAAAAGGAAGCTGCTATTTGAGCACAGGATATTATTGGGATTTTCCTCTTTGTAGAGTTCTCCCATTAGGAAGCTTTGAACGGATGCGTTGTTTGTTACATGTGGGCGTCAATATACACTTTTCTGTGGGACTGTGAACAAGCTCTTCTGCAAACCACCAGGAGTGCCAGGGCTTGTAACAGAGAACCATTAAATGGGGAAATTAAAGCTCATTTCATTCACTTTTCTGGAAGGTTTTGGGAAACAGCATTTCAACTTCATACGTGGTGAAAACTGAAGAATTTGATTCTGTTTGGCCATGACAAGTAATGTAGACAAAATTAAGCTAGGCAATCCACCTTAACGAATGGGTTAATATCTGTGTAAAGGGATGCCTGATCCTCTCTCAAAACCATATGACCTGTCAAAATGTGGGTCTGGTTGTATTGGGGGCACCTCCAAGGACAGTCACCAGCCTCCAGAGTACCTAATGGTGCAACAGGGCAGAGTCTCATGGTGCTGTCTTAACCCATGACTGCCTGCTGACCTGGAATCATCAAAGCTCCTCTGGTCAGGTTTTTCAAGAGTGTCTCAAGTTTCAGCCAGGCATCTTGGCTAACTTTCTATTCTGATCCCTGAAACCCGTCAGCTTTGCTGCCCAGTGTTGTTGCAGTTCAGCTTTTTATCCTTCACAACCCCATCCCAGTATTTCAGAGGCTGCTCCCCGTACACACCGCAACAGGCTGGGCAGGTTATTCCATTCCAACACGCTACAGAACCATATGGCAAAGCTATAACCAGCTCTGCAGTAATACCTAGCACCTAAATACAACATCTACCTCACCCACCATGCGAGGTGGCAGGTTGAGGTCCATATTCAGAAATAATATCAGATTTACGGTGCCAACCTCTGCAAGAAGCACATCTATACTGGGATTACAGATGTTTGATTCAACTTGCTCAATGCAGTCAAAATGTATTTTAATGTGCTGTATTTAAGGCACAGTGCCCTCTGCCTTCTCAGTCAGGAGAGGGGAGGCTGGGCATAGGGAAGGATCCCATTGACAGAGGCCACTCCTCACCCACGTGCTAATCACTGCGGTGCATCCTCTCAGCATCACTTTTTCCTTCTGCGCAAATAATTAAGAAACACCTGTGCTCTTCTCATTCAATAATGCATGTTTCAAAGAGAGATGCTCTTTTAAGCTTAGACTATTTTCTCTTACCGTGGTTCAGCTGACAAAATAACAATGACTCATTTAACTGAGGATGCAGAAAGAGGGGAGGGGAGAGGCTATCAACACTACCATTAAAAAAAAAAAAAATCAAATAAATGTCACTGGGAAAAAGAAAAGAAAAAGAAAGAGAGAGAAAGCAACCTTAGCATTTATCTCCTTCAAAATGGCCGGTGCCCCCCATGCAACTCTGAAATCTGAATAAACTCCTGGAGGTGACTCTTTGCCAACATTCGCTCCTATGCCAGCTTTCTCACAAACGAACAGCTTGTATCTCCATGAAAACCAATGGATGGAACAAATTGTATTAAATTATGTAAAATGATACTAAAGAGCACAATCTACCAGTAAAAAAAAAATAAGTAAAAAAAAAAAAAAAAAGGAAAATCTTGTTTTTATAAATTTGAGGAAATTGTAAGATATCATTAGGAGGGGGGAATGTTAAATTTTTATTGCACTTCAAGGGATGTCTCACGGCTTTGAGCAGGAAATGAGATTTATTCTCTCATAGGTCAGACACACATAATTCTTTGGTGCCTTTGACACCTGTGAGTTATTTAGCCTTCCTCATACTTTAGCATGTAAAGAAGTCCCATCTCTATGAAGCTGAGCGTAGCCCTGTGACACTCTCAAATTGTCCCTCCCAATCACACGGTAGGAGCTGTCAGTGCGTATTACGTATCCAAATTTCCTTCCACTTCTTAGAGACCCTTTTTAGAGGGGGAAGAGGATACAAATAACTGTAATTAGCACCAAATTTGCTATATCCTTAGAAAATGATTAAGGATGTTTTCGGCACCTTTTGGGGACTTGTGTAATTTAAATATACTGCCATGTCCATGCAAAGAGCATTCCAGTAACTTTGCCTGAAAAGGGTTTTAAATTGATGATTTCTGAGCGTGAGTCAGTTAATCATGAACAAAAAGATCTGACTATTTTTGTATCCAGGGCAGCACAGAGGGTAAGGTTGCGAGCGCTTTTGGCTGGCATGGAGACTTCCAGCAACACAGCATTGGCATAAAACGGGGAGCCGTAACCTGGGGCTTTGTTCTGGCAGCACAGCTCTGGTGCTGCTGCACTGTGTGGCTGCATGGATTTGAGGTGGGTTTCAACCCATGAGTCCATCCCCTGCTGTCAGACGGGGACCGGCCACCAAGTGCTGGCTCCTGGCAGGGACCCATGCCGCAGCACAGAGGGGGCATCACAGGGTCTAGGCCCCATGTGGCTGGCATGCAGGGTGCCAAGAAATGGAGAAGGATGAGCCAGATTCACGGTCTTCAACCAAAGAAGCAAAGCCACTCATCCCAATTTAAACTCAATTTTAAAATAAAGGGTTTGTCTGTATGTGCATTTTTTATTTTTTTTTCCCCTCCCCTTTCTTCTCTGCCCTCCCTCCCTTTTCTGTTGCAAGACCCTGAAATGAAGACTCACAGTTCTTGGCTGCAGTAGATAGTTAATTTATCCCACAGCAGCATTAACAGAGTGTTCATCCAAACCTCCCTAACCTAGCTCTGGAAAGGTATTTTTGTGACACAAGTGAGTGTTACTTTAACTCTCAGTACTAACCCATAGCTCTCCACTGGAGATCTTTGCAATCCTAAAGAAAATAATAATAATAATAATAATAATAAAAAACTTCTGCAGCCAGTAAAGCACATACAAGAACTACTCAGCAGGACAAATAAGCATTGTAGCTTCCATAGTCACATACACCACAGGGAGCCCCAACTAATTTCCACTCTCAATAGAGCTTATACAGACCTGGAAGCTTAAAATTGTTCGTGTCTTTCCATTGAGTAACACTGGGCTCCTGTAAAAAAAGGCACTCCTTTCCTGAAGGGCAGCAGGAATTTGGAGACCTCGGGGCTGCAGATGGAGAACTTGCTTTGCCTCTTCTCTGCACTGTGGCTGCCGAAACCAGATACACCCAGTGACAGCCATGGGCTTTCATGTCCCAGCACCTCCACCACCAGGAAAGAAGAGCCCACCCGAGAGCACCGAGGTGCCGAGGGCAGGGTCTCCCTATGGGAGATGGCTGTGCAGCTTCTATTCATGCAAGAAGGTAGTGCTTCAAACCTGGCCTTGAAGGGTTAACAACCTGACTTTACAGGTATCTTTTCCCTGTCTGTGCTAACCAGTTGCCACTGACAGCCTGCCCTTGTGCCTTGTGGCAGCTGGAGTTGCTACACTGGCAGCATCTCAGTGTGGCATCAGGATATTTTAGATAAAAACATATACAATGTAAAAATAATCCTCATAAATTCTGGAAAAAAAGTGCAAAGCTCCACGTGCTAAAAAAGCATCCTGCTAGAGAGACTATTTTTAAAAAGGCTATTAGGAGGTGTGAAAGCAAAGCTGTCTATTATGTTTCTAAAGAGAGGCACCAAATGCTTATTTTTTCCTAGTGATGAATTGTGAGTGACCATTTCTGACAGACAGTTAGCACAAGGTCACTGTGAGTCTGTGGGCCAGCACAGCCTCCCGGGTGCGAACGGGGGAACTTAGTGTGTTCCAGTGACCAAACAATTAAGAAGAAAATTGAACTTACCTAAACAATGTTGGTTTACATTGTTTGAATGAAACCTGATCTGAGCTGCTGTTTTCTGGGTTTCTCTTTCATCCCTCTTCTACAGCAGGATAATTTGATATGTTTTTTAGTCATTAAAATCCAGCAGCTATTCTACTTGCATATTTTTCCATGTGGTAAATTGAGGGAATAATAAAGTATAATAATAAAAATAAAAGACAGGGAAAATATTTCCTTTCCCTCTGTGCGACTCCCACTACAGACAATGCAAATCCCACAGCACGTGTTTGCAGGGAAATCAGAGCACACTCAGGACTGGAAGTGCAAATTCATCTAGGCTGAATGATTAAACCAGTAACAGTTATAAACAAGGAGTTTTTCATCTCACTGATTTGGGGATGGGTTAGTGCTTTCCTCCAAATAGTCTTCAAATAGTTTATGCTAAACAAAACACCCCTCCAGAAACAGAGCCTGGCAGTGACCGAACAGGCAAGAATATCACTCCAACTGGGAGAAAGCAGCACACAGGAAGATAACAAACTTAGCGGGATGGTGCCAGGGTCCCAACGAGCCAGCAGGCACCACAGATGCCTTTCTGTCCTTGTACAACTTGTCTGTTCATTTTATATCTAATTTGCAATAAAAGTAGTGTAGAAACTCCTCCTTTCTGCTTTAATCCCCATAATTTTAACTATAAATTATTTACATTCCTTTTAAAAATTTGACTGTCTGGTCACACACACACACACACACACAAAAAAAAAAAAAAAAAAAAAAAAAGATTTGCAAGGTTATTTAAAAAAAAAAAGGAACGACAAAACAGTTATTGAAGATGATTTGAGAAAGCAAATTTTGAAGGAGATGTAGGACTGTGTTCTTTTTTTTTTTTTTTCTTTTTTTTTTTTCTTTTTAAACCAGTTGCCCATTTTCACCTCATGTTAGGAAACCTGTGCTTCCATTTTGTGTGATGCTTCCTCCTCTATGAAGGCATATCTGTGCATGGACCTTCACTGACTGCCTGAGACCCAGCTCCCAAAGCACCAGGACAGTTTCCCTACTCTGAGTCAAAGGCTGCTCACTGCACTGAGGAGCCTTTGAATAAGGCCTACAATCTGCAGCAAGAATGCAATGACATCCTTAATTTGTTTTCACACCAGCTTTTTTTTTTTTTTTTAATATGAAAAACATTTTTCATCATTACTATCTCCATTTTCATTCACACACATCTTTTTCATTATTTTTTTCTCAGTTAATCTAAAATGATACACCAAGTGCTACTTAAAAAGCCAGTTTAATATTATTTCTTAGAAGGAGAAGGTCTGACTGATTTCCCTCACACGGCTGTTGACCAGAATTCACCTCCATGAAGCCATTGGAGTTACATTGGTATGAAAGTGACATAAATGAGATCAGGATCAGCTTACAGGTGTTAGGCAACAGGGTATAAGAAACACATTCAAATAAATTTGTACATGTATAGAACGCTATATGTGTCACAAGTGCTATTTAAGCATGCAGCAGTGAATGAATAAAATAATGCCTTTTTTAAAAGCAATGATTTAAATGTCATTGCGGAACACCACAGGAGTGATTGTTTCCTCCCCAAATGTTGCCTGAAAAATCCAGAGAACATGGACTAATAAAGACCGTCCCTGAATCTAGTGTGCCTAGAAACATGAGGACTATCATAAAAATACTTATACAGGTGATACACAATTTTTCCACCAGACTTTCACGCAAGAAATTGGGCTTGCATATTACACACAATTCAAAAAGAATAATTAAAGTCCTACATGGACACATATCTGCCTCAGGGCAGACCTTTTATGTTGTTTTGCATTCCATGTGCCACTCAAAAGAATTGCAACTGGGAAATGATGTTGAACTAAAATAAGACAAGAACACATTGACTGAAATTATACCCTGTCCAATTTGCTGACACGCCTTTAGACATCTTGCCATGATTGCTCTGGTGCAACCACTGTTCTACATACGGGTAACATTTAAACTAAGCATAGTTGTACAATGAAATCAAATAAAGGATTTCAAGACTTTTTTTCTCCCCCCCTCTCCCTTGTTGATACTGAAAAGTGCATTGGATTTGAATGCAGAAGATAAAGGACATACTTTGAGCAGTGATCAGCTTTTGTTATCCTGTCTAGGAAAAGCATCATTGATTTTGTAGAATTAATATATTTGGGTGTGAATAATCACATTGGGAGCCTGAATCTTTAGGCCTTGTGTGCTCAGAACTCCTGTGGAAGTTAATAAGGAATTTCACCCTGCAAGGATAAGAGGGCTGAACCTGTATTATGCAAAACCAGAATTCCTGAAGCCTGACATATGAACACGTTTAAGGCATATGTGCTCTGCTGTGGCACATGGCTTGCCTGGCTGAACCTCCTGGGCTTGGGGAGCTGTGGCAGCATTCCCAGGGGGCCGTTATCCCCCAGCCCCCTGCTCCCAGCAGCCACTCTGTAAGCGAGAAGCACAGGATGAAAACCTGGGGATTTTTATGATACGTTAGATCCTTTTTTAAACCACTTAGAGCTAAATTTAACACATCCTCTGCATGCTACCCATCCCACCTTTCCTTTCCACCTCTAGCCTTCTCTTTGGCTGTTTTGTTTTCTCTTTCATTTCACTCACTTCCTTAATTAAGTTGATAATGTAATTATGTCACAGCTGTAGCATCCTCCTCTTGCAGAGGTGGCTGGATTTCTATAACTTCAGCCTGTTTGATGATTGATTGATATGTACAGAGATAATTGTAACTTTTCAGAAGTGTTATAAATGAGTTGTAGAAGGAGGGCACTGTCTGAGGCACCAGGGGGACAAATGTTTGGCACTGGGCAGGTTTTGCTCCCTCACCACGGGAAGCTGGTGCTATCCAGGGGAAGGGGAGGGGTGAGGAACAAGAGTTTTTGCTTCAGTTCTTGAGCACTGGGAGAGCCCCCCCAGTGGGGAAGGCATGGGGAGACCTTCTCCACCCTGTGGTGATTGCTGAGGTGGGTGCAAGAAACCATCCAGTTCACAAAAATTGCAGCCTCAATATCAGCCCCACCAAAAATACACAAAAGGAGTCACCCTCAGATACTGTACGTTTTCAAATGGTAAAATCCCTGCTCTGAACAAAAGCTTCAGGGTTGTTTGACAGATAACTTGTAATCGATATATTTACCTTCCCATTTTACTAAAGAGTAGAGTTTCCTGTGAGGCACTTGATATATGACTCCTGGTAATGAAAGAATAATATCCCTGACCTTTTATTACATATGGAAATATTTAAGTGTTTTACATCAACACATAGCGGCATGTTAATAGGAGACAATCTAGGAGAACAGTTAACTGAGAAGAGGAAAAAGCTTCAACTACTCAAATTTCCAGAAGAGGTTCAGAAGAAGTACTTGCCCCTATGAACAAACAAAATATAACTACAGGGAAATGTAAACAGAGTTTGTGTGAATCACAAAACCCACCGTGTTTTAGACCAAATCTGCAAGCACACGCATATTCCAGAAATAAAACCTATTAGCAGAAGGCCAAGGTTGCACACTGAAGCAAGCAAAGAGCTAAAACTCATCCCTTCCTCCTCTGAGGTGGGCCTGCTTGCTCCTGCTCTCTTTGTACTTCCTGCTCCGCTCTCCTTGGTACCCTGTATCTTTCATCACGAACTTAGGAGACATGCACATGAAAAACAGTCCTCTTCGCCGTGCCTACATGTGCAGCACAGCCTGCCTTCCCTCCTAAATGCTGGGGTTATCATTACTAAAAATACCACTCTCGAGATGTTACCATGCACACACCAAATTTTGATCTTCCCATCTCCATATATCAATCAAAACGAAACTAGTTTTACCATCACGTGTAGATGCTCCTCCCTGATAGCTGTCAGCCTCCAGGCAGCTTCATAGGGAAGCTGCACCAGATCCCAGTGCTCTTGCAAGTGCTGAGTGCTGCCTCCACAGGCAGATTGATGGGATCTGCACCTTCAGCCTGAGAGCTGGATGCTTTTTTGACAAGCACTTTAAGTCTATGGTAGTTTTATAGTTGGCTGTGTATGTTTTAGTGAATGGAGCACAGTAGGATACCTCCCTCTGACATCCCTGATACTCCGTGCAGATCATGTCACACTCTCATTACGTTTTGCAAAGCTGATTACTATGAGTGTGTTCCCCAAGGAAAGAGATGTTTCTGATACTTGGCACCCAGTGGGGCCAGCCTTTAAAATACAGCAGGCTTTTCTGTGCAGATGGGATACCTCTGGTGGTGCCAGGCCTCCATAGGATCAAAGACATCTCCCCTTGACGTGCCCACAGTAAGCCTTTCATCTGGCTCTAGTTTCCCCACTAGGAGAAAGCCCCTAGGTTTGCACAGCTGCAGACCAGGTATGACCATAACTTTTACCAAGATCTTTGACCATTTTCTGTCTCACATGTGATCAAGTCATGAACTGACTCCAGCACACACATACCTGCAAAAGAGCTACACCTCTCTTTGGCACCTAACTGAAAAATGCATTTTAGAAGCAGATCAGCTGCTCCTAAGTTTTATTATGCAACAAGGAGAGGCTTGGATACTTTCTGAGAATTGTGTGAAGAATAGCATGCAATTTCCTATGGCTTTAGGCAAACAAACCATGGGAACAGGATCACATGTGCTGCATATTGCTGTTCTGGTTTTATGGTGTTTGGGAAACGTGACTCCTAGGAGGCATCTGCAACCAAGTTGAAGTGCAGGACTGCAAATGGACACTTCAGAATTTTTTTTCCATAACCATTTCTGTCCATGAATCGATTCAGGGACTAAGAAATAAGTGCAGTGCAAAAACTACTGCAATCACTCCAACAAAGCTAGGTAAATAAATACTCTCCAGAATATACCACACACACTTTTAAGCTCTTTTGGGAATAGTGCTGCTGGGCAAGCTTCACAGGACCAGAGACTAAGGACATATTATTACCGTTCCCATGTCACCACAGCTTTAAGGTTGCGTTTACCATGCATCATTTAGATCCATCTCTCCTTTAAAAAGCAGAAATACAGAGAGCAAGGGAAAACACTTAATCCAAAGTTGCAACAACCTACTATGTAGGATAACAGTAAAACAGTGGTAACTTTCAGGTAGCTTTCACATCACATTACCAGTATACGTACGGTTTATGTATACACCTCCCAAAGAAAGCCAACAAGCTCAATCCTTTTTTGCATTTCAGAGTCTTGCATGGGCCTGAGATGGTGTCAGCTGTGCAGTCCTCGCTTTGGGGTGGAGGGGAGACTATGCCTTCTAATGCGCAGCAAAACCAAGAAGCAAGCAATGAGTCTTCATGAGAAGACTCCATTACAAACTGCCAAAAGAGTCTTCTTGCTATTACAAGATGGAAATTATTTGTAAAGCAAGGTTATAGGTCACACGCAAGTATTCACTGGGAATTATTGACATAGGTATGGCACAGATGATAGCCAATCAAAAAGCAATTTTATAAACATTGTTATTAAATAGTAGGGTAATTGCTTTAAGTACTGGAGGAATGTCAGGGTCATAGGAGAGTTTTGTTGGTGTCATAGTTTTTTATTCGACACTTAGTGGATCAATGACACTTAGAATATTTATTCTGAAATGCAAGCTGTGTCACCAGCCTAGAAGCTAATCCACATACCACATACAACCCCATATTTATATAGAAATAATTTCTGATTTTATTTCATTCACTAAGTATCCAGCAACACAAGCGTCAAAGCTCTCTACACATGAAAGTATGGAAGTAATTAGGGATTATGTGGTAAGTGTACAAACATAGTTTATATTACTGTGTATTAGAAAGGACCACTTTTATAGCTGCCTTTGTCAATTTGACAGAGCAAAGGGTTTTAATGTACTGTAATAAGAAATGTAAGAGGGGGCAAAGGACAGCATGGATGTGATGTCTGTTTGTAAACCGCCTGGCCCTGAGGTCCTCCCTCTCTTCTACTCATCCACGCACCATGCTTACTCCATGGTCACACACATTTTAACCGAGTTAATAGCAGGCTGGTGGGGGGAGTCCTGTAAATACAGTCAGCAGTGCCTTTGCAGCTCTAAGTGGGGCTTCAACCAGGGCAGACACCTGCAGAAGACAGCGTGATGCAGACCACTGGAGGCAAGATTTACATGTTAAGATGCATTACAGAAACATTTTACTTTTTTATTCTTTCTCAAGGCCTCAAATGTACCCAGAATCAGGTGAGTGATTTCAATAGATGAATGTAAAAAATGTAAGAGAGGTGAACAGACAGGCAGGGTGGTGTCCAGGTAAGCCCCTCAGGTGAAGCTTTCTGAGCCCAAAGTTTGTAATTGACGTCCTGCATGCTGATGGACTCTGCAGTGTGTTTGATCTGCACCCATTCTTCAGCAGGACCAAGACCCATGCTGGAAATGCCTCCCCCAAGCCAAACTGCCTCCCTTTGCACTGACAAAAATGAAAAAGCCAGGCTCAAATCTTTCCGCAGCCTTCTCATGACCTCCTTAGGGGTAAACAGAGGGGTGGGGGAATATGGATTAGAAGGCTGAAAGCACCCTTAACTTCCCATCTAGCATAACAGATGACAATGGTGCTTCATGGCAAAGAATTCAGGATGTAAATTACAACATGAAATACATACTACCCGGTAACGTTCCTGTCACACTCTGTGAACTTTAACTCAATTAAAAAAGGAATCAGCTGACACTGATAAAATACTTTCAATATAACTGAAAGGAAGATTGTACCAAAAAAAAAAAAAAAAAAAAAAAAGGCAAAAGGATGAAAGGAGGAAAAATAAAGGACCAAAGGACCACAGCATGCTTTAGAAATGGGTGGGTAGACACAAAACCACAAACTGTCCATTTTTTAGGGACATGGGATAGCGTGCAACAGACATCTCCTACCTGCTAGCAGGCAAGGCAGCCGGTCCCCACTCATACCAGGCTTACATCGCACCCCAGAGTGCACCATGACAGAAGTGGCTCGTGTTTATTTCTAGAGGAAGCTCAGCGGAAGATCCAGCACAGGATCCCTTGCCTAAATGACTGCACATGATGAGGGCAGGCAGGTGAAGAACCACCAGGGTGCCCCGCAGCTGCTTCCTTCCTTCCCGCGGCGTGGGATGGGGATTTCAGAGGCATCCTGCATTTGCTCTGGCCTTTTACCTATTATACCAAGTTCATCCCTAAGATCTACAGTACACAGTCTAAAGCCTGAAATGAAAATAAGTCTTCACTGAAAGTGTGAAAATCACATTTTCTTATGATTTATACAGCAGATAATTTGTCCTGGCAGCAGATTGATGGGATTGGCAGTCCCACCTTAAATCTCTTCTCTGAAGCACGCTGAGGCTTGAGCAGAAGTTTGCACCATGACACAAGTGCTTCACTTCTATAGCAATAATCCAAAAGGCAGCTACTTCCAGAAACAACATTAAACAAATCGGCACTTTCTGATGCTCTGCAACTGTAATAATTTAATGTGGTTGTAGTAGTTTGACACTTCTGAAAATCAGGAAAGTGAATCAGATAGCTCTGCAAGGGGGTTAACAGTTTTGGTCTGAGAGTTCCAATTCTCTAAAGGTTTTCTCTCTAATTTTTGTACAGGGATAATAAATTTAGGCTCTGATAGGGAGCTCACATTTAAAAATAACGTCACTGATCCCTTTTTGGCATGCAGCAGAGATGTGGCAAGCATGATGAGAACAGGAGAAAAGATCAGTCACCGGAAAAAATGGAGTACAGGAAACAGGTGATAGCTTTAGTATAATGAATTCCCCATCTTAAATTTTAAGTTTATTACTTACAGACAGACATAGGTCTAGATGGTATGATTTAGATACTTTATTTAATTCAACTTTAACAGGTGGGGATATTCAGCTCCTTTCGCAGCTTAGAGAACCTCAGCTACAATTGACACCAGACCCGGGGAGATGAGCACGTCATTTCCATCCAGGTTCCCACTCAGAACCTGAGCCCTGCTGGTCACCCTCCAACCCAGATCACCCCTGCTCTCCTCCTCCCTGACTTCTTTATGAAAGAAGTAATTGCCTGCACCACCAAACAGAGCGGGTGCATTAAACATCTGTGTAGTACTCACACTGAGTGGCTACGGAGAGGGAGTGCAGTCACTGATACGGGAGCAAAGACAAGAAATTTTACCCATAGATGCACCTGTGAATATATGTGTAAATAACTAGACCACAAAGTCTACATTATTACCATTCTACAACACATAGCTACAGGACACCAAGATCTTTAACTAGAGACTATTGCAAAGAAGAAAAAGGTTGATCTGCATTTCTGCAGAAATCTCTGCCATTTCAAAGCTTAATGTCTATTAGTCTATCCCATCATTTTCTGTTGCTTTTAGGCATTTGCCTGTAGAACACCCATCACTCTACTGCAAGATGGTGTACCCAGCTATCCAACCAGACCCCAAAAGACAGTAAAATACATTCTCCACAATGACAATTCTCCAGATATACTTTTTTTGCAGCTTGCATGCCATCAAATCCCATGCATTACATCACACAACCAAACAGCAGCTCCCTACTTTGACCCAATATGGGCCTTCTTTGCAGGTTTCATCCTCTACCCAGACACCCAGACCAAGTCAGGTCTCCTGCAGGCTTCCTCCATGTACCTCGGTTGGATGGCATAATTTTAGTGTTATCTTCTGCTGGCATTTCTCCTTGGATAAAATGGAGATTCTACATAAAATGAATCAGCCTCAGGTGAGGAAAATCATACACTAGTCCCTGGTCACAACATCCAGGGTGGTGGGAGGTACCTTCACATAGGACAAGACAAAACCATGCCTTTTTGTCAAGGGGTAGTACCATGCTTCCCATGTGTTAATTTTGTGTGTTCCTGCTGTATCAATGTTGTTACATAATGACTTCACTACTTCTGTATCATAAATACTGAATGATAAGAGCAATATCCCTGGAACCCAGGGAAAAACTGGAGACCTGTTAAGGTTGACCACTGCAGAAGTAAAAAAAATATATGTACATTTTTTTATATAAAAAGAGAACTCAAATTTCTTTGAATGCCTAGTTCTTATCTACCACACAGAAGAGATGTGAGCTTCATAAAGACAAAATTCTCCACTCTCTTTTTCACCACATTCAGCATCTAGAGAAGCCTATTCAGGAGGTTTCTATATTTGATGGTCTTTTTCCATTCAAAGTTTCAAATTAGTACTATGCCCTATTCTGTGAGTTTTATTTTCAGCATTAGAGCCAGCATACAACACAAGAATGCCTCTCCTTCAACAGGACAAAAATATATGTCTACATTCATTCTGTAGCAACAGATCCTGTTTTAACTGAATGGTGAGCACTTTGAGCTGGGTTGACCAAACACCCAAAATTCAGAATACAGTCCTTGTCCTATCTGTGTCCATCAATTTCCATTTTTAACATAAATACTTTTAAGTCATGCATGTTATTGAAAGAAGGAATGGTGTAGCAGGTCTGTCTGCCTGCCACAAGTCTAGCAACATTGGATATTTTGAGTCTCAGAAATGCAGGAGGGGAGGGAGGGGGGGGGAGACGGAGGAGGGGTTCACTAATACCTTGGTGTGAGTTGTGCTTCTGCTGCTACCTGTACCAGTGTTCACCTGTCTTCCAGGGATGAGGAGCTTGTATTTAACTCTGGTACATAACCATCAGGTGTTTGGTCAGACACCATGCAGCATATGCATGCACTTCACTGCAACCTGCTAGACAGAACATAACCTCCAATATTTTTCCAGCCTGAGGATGAAGATGCAATGCCATTCAGCTCTGAAAATTTGCCTTCCCACATTCAAACTCAGCAGAAAATCCCTAGAATCTTAAAACTATTCAAAGGGGAGAGGCAATTAGCACACACCCCCCCTCCAAAATCAATAAACATATGAATTTGGAGAGTCCAGCACTGATTTCTTCCCACTCTTTGCTAAAGAGCTTTGCTAAGCTCCAATCCTCTGCAGCCGTACACAGCTGTGTAGGTCAGGCGATGGCTGCATCTTGCTATGGGCTAGCTGTCCTGCTGAACTCACCCCAGACCTCTCACCTGAAGGCCAGCTTCAGTCCTGCCTTTTTCCGTCCAAGTTCCTCCATGATTCCCAGTACAGATCAAAGAAATGGCCATGCAAATAGCACAGCCTCGTGGGATTCATGTATCCCATGCAACCAGCTATGATGGGCTCCAATGTCTGTGACTCTCATCCCATCATTCAGCTTTGCGACCCTGACTACTTAGGATTTAAGACACTTTCCCAACTCCCAAAATCTGTCAACAGGCTTACATTTGCATTCAACATTAACAAAGAAAGAGCTGAAAGTACAAAAATCTTAGGGGTGGGAGAAGCTGGAGGGAGGTGTAATAAAAAGAAGTCAAATGAATATAAAACAAAAAAGGAACATGGTACATAGCAGGAAAATCAAAAGGCAAAATAAAAGATTAAGGAGTACAGGTAAAGATAAAATTCAAAAATGCTTTAAATGTTGATTCTCTGAAACACCCTACTGTTTTTGTTTCATGCAGTATTTTGATGCTAGCATCTAATTATTCTTTGCAGTGTTTTATCTCCCCCATTATAGTATCACCAGATTTTTTTTATTGGCACTTTCCTTATTAATGATTACAACACCTACGTTTAAGGAGCTAAATGAGTTCTCTCTTTTCCTGAGCTGAAGAGAGGGGGGTCAGCAGAGAAATGAGAATTATTCCGTTGTATGTGGATGTGTTGTATTCAAAATTATTTTGGGCCATTGAAGCTTACTGAGGCAAAGGAAAGGTCCCTCCCTATTCCTAGCTGTGAACCAGTGCTCAGGTGAGGTGGGGAGAGCTCTTCCTGCTCCCCAATCAATCATGAGAGGAATTTAACAAATCTTTCAGCTTCAGACTAAAAGTATTAACAGTTTCCTTTTAAATAACTGTCCTTAATTAAATTCAATTTTCTTATCAGAATGATATAGCACAAAACACGTCCACTAACATCATGTATTTACTTTTCTCTCTCTACACTGTGGATTGGACGCTGACCCTTTTTGTAGCAAAGCATGCTATACAAGTGCCCTAAACATACCCCAGCAGATGGTCTGGGTGCAAGGCAGTATACACAGGAGCAGAGCCCATGCGTGCCCATCCTCTGCAGCCCCACATGGAGACCACATGGGTGATGCTGTGTGTGGATGAGCTCCCATCTTGTGATGTTCCCAGCTGGCCCACAATGCCAGATGGGGGAAATTAAGATGCATCAGAGCCAGGGTGATAGCTGCGCTCTCCAATAGCACCACTCAGTTCATACAGGGAGGGCTAGCCCTCCCAAAGGAGCACACAGAGGAGAGCTCAACTAAGCTGGATCCTCTCTGTGGACCCACCACCCCCATGGTAGGTATTGGGCTGCTGGGAGTAATTGCATAATGTCAGAAACCTGGGCTGGCACAGAAAGCCCAAGTGGGGAAAAAAGAAGAAAAAATATGTACTGTTTACACACCAGACAGAAAAAAGCAATCCAGGGTGCAAATAACTGCAAATAAACTTTTGTCAAGAGTCAGAAATTTTCACACGTATGCAAAGCTGGCAATATGCCTCAAGTTTACCACTTGATTTTTTTGTTTTCCTTCAGGCTCCAGAATATTTCTGCTGTGCTCCCCAAAAAGAAACAAGTTATGTTGATATATCGTTTTTGACTGTGGATTTCATACATTTTGTTTTCTCAGGTATAATGGGGCTTTTAGTAATTAATTAGAACAAATTCATAAAGACCTGTACAAATATTGTTTTAAATAACTGCTTAGTAAATCACTATGTATTTATATTAAATGAATCAAATATACACTCATGGTCAAATTTGATGGCAATGAAATAGAACTATTATGTTAGGCAGACAGACAGACAACCTTTTGGGGAGACAAAAGCTAAAGCTTTCTTAACACAGAAAATGTTCCATGAATAGGGTTAAATACTTAATGGTTGCTAGCAAAAGATAAGACAAATATTCTTTGTTAATATTTATAGAATCCCATCAGGAACTCTTTTGTCCTAGCATTGTTTCCAAAATTCAATCCCATAGTTATATCCATCATTTTTCATGTGATTAAAGGAATCTAAATTTGCTGCCTTGTCTTGTGAAAGAGTAAAAAGTTAGATCTGTATTATTAAAGCCTCTTGGTTGGAGCAGCAAATGTAATATTGATAGTCTATGGTATGTAAGTCTAAAAAACCTACTGATCACACACACTCATGACATATAAAATGCATTCACAGGATTTGTGACATTATTCCTACAAAGTTAGGGCCCAGCTTAAAAAAGAGATAATTGCATCCTTCCAAAAGAGGGAAATAAAATATTTCAAACTGATAAAAGGCATGAAATAAAAGACTAGAACTACACAGGGGAGAAAACAAACAAACAAACAAAAACCTCCACTTTGATTACAGAGAAATTACACTCAATACTTCAGTGGCTGGCACAATTGCCCAGCACCCCTGGACAGGGGGACCTTCTGCTGTAGGAAGAAACCCTTAAATCCTGCCTTGAGACAAAAATGGGAGCAGTGGAGAATAACTGAAGGCAGCCTTAGTGTCCTGTCAAAAACCACCATGGAGAATAACTGAAGGCAGCCTTAGTGTCCTGTCAAAAACCACCAAGTGCTTTTTCTTTCACCTGTAGGAAAACCAAGACTCACTGTTGAATTTTTCTCAGTCTAATGAAAAGTTCTTTATAAAACAGGAAAAAACCAAGTCCTCATTGATACTTCTTTTTTTTTTTCTTTTTCCCAGAACTTCTTAACAGCTTTAGAAAAATAGATAATTATTGCAGTTAATTTCAGCAAAACAGCTCAAACTCATCAGGGCTGCACAAGTATAATTTACTACTCCTTCTGACTTATTGTTTTGACTAGATGTAGATTGATGATTAAAGTGATAAACAGTAACATTTTTATAAAATGGCTGACTCTGCCAATGGCAACTGAATAAGAAACATGCTGAAATAGCTGTGCTGTTATTGTGATTGTACTCAAGGCTGTCAACAAAGAATATAAGTATTTGACAAGGTGTTATCTAATTGTGTTTTTAAAAGCCACGATACATACATCTTCTAATGTGTCACTTTAAGCTGCAAGAGAATTTCTTTTATTAAAAAGTACAAAGGAAAAACGAATGCCTTGCATTTTCTTGTTTCTTTTTCCCAAGCTCTGCCCTTTTGCCGTCATTTGACAGAATATATTTGCTCTTTATTCAAATTGGCTTTTATTTAAATGGTTGCCCAAAATAGCACAGCAACATTAGGTGTATAAGAAGAAAGAACAGCGTGTCCCACAGACAATTTTTACCTCAGCCCTGGTGGGAATTAACTGATCGAAACAGAAGGCTAAGAATAAAATCCTTTTGACACTTGGAGTTAGTGAAACAGCACTTTGGATCAAGGAAAGTTTTTTTTTTTCTTTGTTTTTTTTTTCTTCTAAGAGGAATCACCAAGAGCAGTACCTTAACATGCTTGTCTGCGAGTTACCTGTAGAACTTTCACAGTTTTTCACGCTACACCTGTCCTCAGAAACCCCTCTGATGCAGGGCAGTGGTATGAGCTGCACCATGCCATGGTTAGTGATGTGCTCACAGGTTTCAGGTTTGGCACAACACTGACCCATGAATGAGATCAGGGAGCCACAGGTCCAAGGTTAGCCTGCAGGCCAGTCTTCTCCTCCAGCTCACCACCCCTTGCTCTGCTTGTAGGGGAGAACCTGGGCTCCATGAAAGGTCTTGTCCATAAATTAGAAGACAGAAGAGATTGCTGGGATGGGCAAAGGAGCCTGAGCCGCCAGGAGGGACGGTACCATGGCACAGCTGTTCCTGTGGAGGATGATGACTGACTAGGAAGGAGGGAGTTAAAATGGACTGCAGAGGGAATTAAATAAAGATGCTACAAATAAAGGAAACTCCTACTTCTGTGCTCTTGTCTTCTGGGATGACAATAGCATTGTGAAATGCTGCAAGGCATGGAGAAAGAAAGGGAATTAACTGTTTGGAAACTCTCTTAGCAGTAGTTTGAAACATGGGGAGGAGTGAGGAGACTGCACTGAGTGTGGTGCCTGTGGGGCCTCTGTGGGCCTCCATAGGGCTTATTTCAGCAAGGCCTAGCAGGAGACACAACTGCAAAACCCACTCTCCTTTCCAGCTGGAGAGGGACCTGACAGCCACTGGTGGGACACCACTGCTGTTGCCTTCCTGTCGGCAAATGCCACCACAGCGTGCTCCCAGCAGAAGGTGTTTTGTTGGCTGCTAGGCCAAGGAGAGCCCCTTGTGAACCAGGACGTCCTAATGGGCCTGCAGCACCATCACTCTTTGTGTTCTCCCATAACACATCCCTCTGAGAGCCCAAGTACCTGGGCCAAGCCTGAATACTTGTGCCAGGCCTGCATCACCACCAGGGACCAGGAAAAGGTGCTGCATTGAGCTTTCCATTAGCACTTGCACAATATCTGCACGTGGCGCAGAGGAATCTTACGAGAAGCAGGATGGCAGCAGTGGGATACTTGCCTGAAAACACACCATGTTTTACAATAAATAGTCGAGGGTCAGGTGCAATGGCACACTGATACAAAACCCAGGCTGCTGTGTTGTGATCCAAGCAATGTCATTTGCACACCGATCTTAGCAGCACCACTGAAATATAGAGGTCAGTTTGGCCTATGATGGGACAGCAACTTCTGATTTTTAATCCGAGTGGTATTTTAAGCATGGGATAGAAGTTAAAGGAAAAAAAAAAAAAAAAAAAAGGTCGTCATAATACAGCACACAGACAGCTACCAGCTGACCTGATTCTGCGAGGTAAGGCACAGGCCTCATTCCCAGCCTGTGCCAACGTGTTTGTTTGTCTTTGAAGGCATATTCACCAGAAGTCATGAAAAATGATCAGAGCCTGAGCTGATAGGGTTATGAATGCCTTTGATACTGTTTGATGGCCTGGGTTCACAGCACTTCTACAGATCGCTCCTTAATTTTAAAACTGCCTCAGTATCAAACTGCTAATTTTTCAGAGGGAATTGAATAAACACTCTAAAGATAATGACTGAGTGGCCTTCAGGTTTTGTATTTAAAGATATAGAATAAGAAAGTAATACTGGAAAATCTTGTACATTTTTCTTTGTATAGCTGGGAAGGTGCAGGTCAGGGACCTGACACAGCCAACTGCATAGAGCCAATAACTGAACACATAATATAACGACAAAATAGCTTATTGTTAACATAGGATCTCCTTCCTAAGTGGGGATCACAACTGTGATAAGAACTATCTCTAGCCAGTTCAAAAGTTTAAAAGTCAGAAAATTTCCAATTCAAAATCCTATGCATATGAAACAGGAGGGGAAAAAAAAAAAAAAAAAAAAGGTCTTTGAGAGCAGAGAGAGCAGTTCAAGAACCAGGGATTGCTGCCAAGTGCCCACACACTGCCTCCACTGGCTTGGGTGGTGACAGTGCCCTGATGCTGGGGGACCAAGTAGCGCTGCTACTGGCAAGTTCTAAACAGAGCTGAAGTCAGGTGTGCTCAAACAGCCTGTGACAGGGCTTTTTTTTCTTTTTTTTTTTTTTTTTTCTACACATATATAAATAGAAAAAAGAGGCAACAAATTTAATCTCCTCTAGATAACTAACAATACATAACATGCATCCTCCCGGAAAGGGCAATCCACATTTCCAAAGCCATGCAGCCATGATTCACTACATAAAAGCCTACCTAAAAGAAAAGGGGGGGTGGGGGGGGGAGAGGGAGGTGAGGGAGAGGGATGGCAGGGGGGAGAGGGTGAAAGAAAGATGTATGAAGAATAATCTGTGTTTTGATTTTCCCAGCTGCATGTGTTGGAAACAGTGTAGTAGTATAGTACTTAACTGCTACCTGGGCCTAGGTCCATCCTCCCCACCTGGATTCTCAAGTGTGCTCATCAAGAGGAAAAACAGTTCCCTGTGAGATTTTAATCTTTAATAACGTTTTGGCTTTAGTTCTCTTTCAGTTGCTGCTTAGTAGCAGGCTCCAAATAAATTATACTACTATAAAAGGTAGTATAACTCTTTACATGAGCTAGAAGTATGAGAAGTTACCTGAAGGCAAAGATAAAAAGGTAATATAATTAGTTAACTTCATGTGAAGCAGAGTATCTGCCTCATTTGGGGTGTAGTCCCAAGGAAAGATCCTAATATGTTAATGTAGAGAATGAGCTTTATATTCAAATGGACAAAATCTACCTACTTGAAGTCAGACACAGGATTATCATTATCATTCTTTGCTTTTTTTTTTTTTTTTTTTTTCCTCCACTGAACAACCGCAATTCAAAGGTGCTGCAATTGGCCATGATTTAGAAGATATAGCCAACTTATTATGAACCTAGTGGGGATTTCAAAACTTCCATCACTTTTTTCCGTATTTCATATTGAATCCTGTGAATTTAGAGCTCTTTTGGAAGAGAATGAAAGAGTCATAGGCTCCTGAATTAATTATGACATTTTTAGTTATTTAGTTATTTTTAGTTATTTAGCTAGATATTTAGGAAAAATAAAGTCAACATCCTCCAAATACATTCTCAAATCCCCAGCTTTGTGGTTTCTCAAACCTACTCTCACTGGAAGAGCTTCAAAAGCCACATAATTTCATTACAAAAACAGTTAAAGATTTGGTGAAGGTTTTTTTGTTTTGTTTTGTTTTGTTTTGTTTTAATTTGCAACAGCATCACTATATAGGAGCATTATGGAGGCTAAAAAAGAAATAACATAAACAAGTGCTTTAGTAGGAAGAGGATTATTTTTCAAGAGTATCAGTGTACAAAGAGCAGGCCACTATCAGAGCACCATAACAACTCCAAAATCTTCCTTAATGCCTCACCAAGGTGAGGTGAGGAGTAATGGCTAAGGAATTGCAGCCTCATTTTTTGGTTCAAACAATTCCAGTGTTATGCAGACAACTAATAAGCAGTCAGCAGAGTCTGCAAATGGAAATTATATTAACAAAGGGGTTTGCTTTTGCATTATTTCTAAGGGCCTGGTACAATATGTTGGAATTTTTAGCCAATTGCTCATTATCACACTAATTTCCTGAGATCTTGTTTTAACTAAAACACTGTCAAAGCACTTACGTTGTTATACTCACTGTACGCCTTTTGTATGCTTTTTATGCTTTTTTTTTTTTTTTTTTTTTTAGATACAGATACAAAATATGATCTGGTATCCCACAATGAGATCCTTCCCCAGTATTCTCACAGTGGAGAGGATTTAGTTATTTTTAACATCTGAGCAGCTATCTGCTGTGAGATACAGGTATTCTTCACCAGTATCTACTGGTCTGAGGGCTCTGACACAATAAATCTAAAATTTGGACTTTTATGCTCTTAGCCAGAAAATCCCAGAGGGAGGGAGGGAGGTGATGTGCATGAGGGTTTTGCACAGCAAATGTGCTGTGTCCAGCTCAGAGTGAGTGGTGCAGGGGAGAAAAGCTGTGTGCCATCCCCAACCCCTCCAAGCTCTTCAGGCACTGGGACCCTCAGCATTGAGGATACTTCAAGAGGCAGCATGTGTGTTGCTGCTGGTCTAGGTCCTGGTCACAGGATGGTATATCCCACAAAAATTGACAAAAAGGCCATGAGAAGAAATGAGGGAAGCAGGGAACTGAAGCATCATCCTACCTATCTTGATGCTTCCCTGCTTTGGCCACATTATTAAATCCCTGTGATAAGCAATGGTATCTAACATTCTATGACAATCACTAATATTGACTCACCAACATTCATTCAAAAGAAAAAGAAAAATCAGGGTCCAAGGCCATCTGCCTGATCTGTGTGAGGACCTTGGTCAGGCAGAAGATCTGTGCTCAGTTCTGTTCTTTTGGAGGAAAACTATCAGGGTGTGGTGAGATACAACCATCATAGCATGGTCAGCCTGTGAGTTGGACTACTGATTCCCAAGCGTGAATCAGAAACGATTCCCACACAGAAATGATTTTTGTGGCCAGAGAGACTATTAAGCTGATCAATCACTCCAGAAGAGTTAGCACAGAGTAGTCACACAACTGGAGTAAAAGCAAAGTCCTCATGCAGGAGTCTAGCCTGGGTATGCACTCCCTGGAGCACCAGTACTCATGAATAAGTAATAATAATAATTATTAATAAAATGTCATTCATCCAAGAGTATAATGCAGACATGTCATCTCTTAGGAAAACAACATCACAGTCCTTCACTTATGTCTTCCAAAGATGTATTAAAAGGGGTGAGGACTATATTGTAGAATAACCACCATATGCCATTCACCCTTTGTTCTGGCTTTTTCTTTTTTTTTCTTTTTTTTTTTTTTTAGGCTTGTTACAACTTTCTCTTGGAAGAGTGCCAATGTCAGAAGAATATGTTATCCCTTCTTTTGGCTTCTAGAGATCTGAGTTAATCTCCCCATATACAGTATGTGAAGATATGTCCACATATGTAATACACGGTTGCACTTCTATTACTCAGTCTTAGGAGTGTCTAATAACCTTTAATCCAGAGATCCAGAGTGGATTTTTTTTTTCTTCAAAAAGCCAAAGGCATTAGGACTGATCATGGACAGTTCTCCAATTTCCTTTTTTTTTTTTTTTTTTTTGTGTGTGTGTGGGCATGTTGGTGGGAGGCATTTGATTATTTTTTTTTTAGTAATGCTTTTTTTCTGTTAGTTTGGTAGTCTCAATGTTTTACTTTTATTATCAGCATATTTCTGACTTTATTTTATTTTTTTTCAGTGTGGGGCCCGAGCAAATAAGATTGTCAAAACAAGTACGCACTTGTTATAACTCACTAAAAAAAAAAAAAAAAAGAAAACAAGTTCAAGTCAGTTTTAGTTTTGACACTGATTGATGTTGATATTTCTGACCAGTTTTATGTTGCACAGATTTTAGACAATATCCTCCTCTGATCTTCAGTGCTGTAGTCATAAATACTTGATAGCATTTTCATAAAAGGATCTTTTTACACTATACTTAATGAGAGCTTCTGCTTCGGATATAGAAGTAAAAAGAAACCAAGCCTAATATGGTGATAATCAGATATTCAATAAATGGTATACATTGTCAAAAAAAAAAAAAAAGAAAAGAAAAAAATAAACTATTATACCTGTGTCTTTCACTGTCACTTACTCTATCAATTATTCATGTAAAATCTAACTGAAAAATGTTATATTTAGCAATCATTTAAGAAATTCTCTAAGCAGTTGCATGACAGCTGATATGACCACTAAGTGATCATTCATCACCTGTCTGTAATGATGAACCTGTCACAAACTGGGAAGAAAAAAGTTATTGTTTTTTTTTTCTCTTGGAAAAAAAAAAAAAAAAAGTTATTTGTGATTATGTGACATTTGCTTTCCATTTCCACAGCCAGTTAGGGTTCACAAACATGAAAATCCATTATGGAATGGTATGTAAAGTGTGACCGATTCTTGTTCAGTCAATTAGTAAGCGAAGTCTGAATATGATGTTTATCTGATAATCTGCATCTTTGGTACAGACACAAGTAAAGAAGGTATTAACAAAGGATTGGGTTTAACTTTTTGGGTGTAACTGGTTCAACAAATTACACTTTTAGTGATTACGTGCTCACACAAAGGACACAGCAGCTTGTTTCATGTTTGTAATAAAATATAAGAACTATATAAGGAAGGATATAAGCATGAAACAAAATAAAAGTTAACACTAAAAATCACATTTTTAGAGCTTTGTTTCTATTCATGAAGCTTGTAATTAATGAAGGACTTTTTGAAAAACCACTGTGTGGTCTCTTTGTTTATACTAAGACACACTCCTTAAATATAGGCATATTATTTCTCTGAATACAATGCTATTTCTATTTTACAAGAAATACTCCAGTGACTTCCATATAGAAATGCTCACACATGTATTCGGTTAAGATATTTAGTGCAAGGGTCATGAATAATAAAATTGCTAAATATGCTTATTGCTATCTATAAATAAAGGTTATCACATTCAAGGTTTTGCTTTTGTCATGTTAGAATAAGTAGGGTTAGTTGCAAGACAATAGCACTTTAATTTTACTATGAAAATAAATAATTAAATTTATAAATATTCAAATTATTTCCAAGGTGCAGTAAGCCTAAATTAATACTTGCAAAATGAATGCAAAATTTCAGAAGTTCACATTATCCTAGAAAGTTCAACAATCTAGCCACAATACCTCTCCTATTAGTGGTAGAGCCCTATCCAGTAGGAGATTGGCACTTGCAGCCCAATTCCTTGTACTCAGCAGTAAAACTCTGACTGCTTTCAGTGGGGGATAGAAAAATATTCTTCGCGATGACTATGAAACCAAAAAGTGTTCTTCAACTCAAATATATATGTATATATTTATAAAACTAATGGCATTTCTGCACAGCTGTTGTTGGGGTTCCCGTTTTCAGCATCTGCCATGGGGCTGCATGGAGGCAGCTGCCTGCAGCAGAGGTTGTACCCCAGCATACTCATGACAGAGCTTCCCTCAAACTGGCAGGTGCTGCCTTATGGACTTACAAGAAATGTATTGGGCAAAGCAAGGATTCAGGGCAGAAAGCCTGCTGGAGTTAGAGAGCAAGATACAAGCCATTATTTTAAAACAAAACAAAATCTCACTGAAACGCTGTAGCTGTCAGAGAATGAGATTCAAAACTATCTGCTTCCAACTCAATTCCTCTGGTCTCCCTAACAGGGTCTTGGAGGTGAAAATAACTTTCAGCCAATATTGTTTCCATGCTTCTTGGAATGCATGGAAATAAATGATATTTATTAATGAATGTGATGAAATAAAAGTTAGAATTTAAAAGTGAATTGAAAGGTACTTTTTGTTGTGTTTGAAGGAATAGTTTAAAATAGTTTTAACAGTTTATGCCTGCTGTTCAGTTTTCCTAATTTTAATGGTGCTTTCTATAGAGTGATTCTAATGAGAGGTGACCAGGTATAAGGGCAACTGCTCTACTGCTTTATAATCTCTTCTTGAAAAGATATCAAAAAACAAACTAGCCTTCTCACCCAGTCCTCTCTATTTATTTATTTAAAGTCTTACAAATTTAAAATTCAGTTAGCTTGGGATGATTTAGAAATGTCTGAAATTATAGGTAGCCTGTACAATCTGTGTCAGCTAGGAAATACCCCAGGTCTTACTGATTGTTTGGCCTTACTTTAGTCCCTACATGTCCACATCTTGAAGATTCTGTACAGCACCTTACAGCAGTAGGTGTACAATGGTATACATTTCCATGCATGAATGCTGTGCTCAGGCTGTCTAAAGAGCACCCTGCCTGTTCTGAGCAATTCAACCACAGCAGGACCAAGCACCATCTCCAGCACTGTGCAGCTGCTGGTGAGGTTCACCAAGAAACTACGTGCTCCTGCTGGAGGAATAACGTACAAGGCAAGCATCCTCTGATACTTAGCTATATAGCTTGTGCGGATGGTAACTCTGCTAATGACAAAGTTGCAGTGCAGTAATGAGAGGAACAATGTTTGTTTTGATCAGTTTGATAATTCATTTAAAAGTATTGTACCAGAGCCATCAAGACAGAAAGCTGTGCCATTGTTAAAAACTGGCACTATCTCATTATGTGAAACAATTGAAACCTGTGGGAACAATATATGATTTAAAGCAGATAGTTAAGTTCTTTTCTTAAGAAACAATAGAATCGTTTTCCTATGATCCTGACCTTGCTGATGGGAGTAAACTCTGCTAAGCAAGGAGTAACTGCAATTTTCAGCTGCTGATTCTGAATGACCAAGATTACTTCCCAGGAAGGTTGTAGAACTGGGCCCTATTTCAATAAAAACTTCTTTAACATGATGCTCTTGAACTGAATTTCTATGCCTGTGTGGGTGCATTTCCAAGTGCTCCATGTGTATTTAAGATCAATAACTCAACTGATGATATAGGATGTGCACTGAATTAGGCTGTGTGGTGGCCATACGATCCTTTAGTGGGACTTGACTTTTGCTGAGCTACAGGGATAGTGAAAACGTTTCTCTCTGCTTCATGTTAGGTTTATGTCCTAAGAGTAAAACATCAAATAGTGGTAGAAAAACTCCAAGTACATTTTAGCATTACACACCCCTGAGGTGCTCAATAGGTAATGAGGAATTTCTTTGCCATAATTAAGAGGTTCAGAGACCAGATCAACAAATGACAACCAATTTTGATTTACTTGGAAAAATGAGTCATATCACTTACTATTAACTATTAAAGCCATTTAAATCCTATTGAGAATAGATCTAACGCTGCAATGCTTTGAAGGTTCGATGTGTCTTGTAATCCATAGATTATTAAAGTTAATTTCTCTGCTGCGATCCTACTTTCAGTAAAAAAATGCATGTACACTGATTTATTTTTTTTCTTTCTCTCTTTTTTATAACAAAGATGTACTTTAATTGGCTTTCTATTTATACTGCACTCAATAAAGGTATGGAGGCTGCAAGTGGGAGAAACCTACCACAATTCTGGCTTGCAAAGCATACAGAAAAGCCCACCATTCATCCACAAGTACACCCAAACCTTTCATTTGGATTTGGTTGTGCTTGTGGGTGCATGGCTTTCTTTTCTCTCTATTTGTTCTCCATGTATAATTTAGACTACATTTTGCTTTAGAGACCCTTAACGGATAAGGAAAAGAAGGCAATAACAATATGTTGATTTATATCACTGTGAAACATTTTACCCCCATACTTCAAAGTAATTTTAATTGAATTTAATCCTCTTGACTTTCATTTACTTATAAATGAGTTTTAGTTGTAATGTTAGAATGAAACAGACTTTAGCAGTTAACAGGTTTTTAGTGTTTTTGATTATAGATTATTATATAATGTTTCTTGTGCTAGAAAATACTGAATGCTAAATACTGTCCCATATTAGATCATTTTAAAACCTTCCACTCTTCTACAGGCAGGATAGAAGCATACATATTTGAGTTAAAAAATGCAGTTCATTAAAAAAGTTAAAAATGTTTGAGAAAATGATAAGTACTGCAATTCATTCACCAGCATATGTCCATGATCAAGAATATATCTAACCAGAAAATTGAAAAAAAAACAAACAAGAATATATTCCAAAGGAACTATGCCATGTATAATCCAATCAGTTGTGTGTGCACATTTATAATTTTTCAGCTCTTCATCCATAGATCATAGGACACTAAGAGCCCAATTCATTAAAAATTGAATACTCTATTTAAGCTGGATGTTCTTATTCTCAGAAAAAGCATGGAACCGTTTTTTTTTCTTTCTTTTTTTTTTCTTTTTTCTTTTTTTTTTTTTTCTCTGTGAAAAGTCACATTTTTGCAATTCAATAAACCCTTGTTTCTCTCAGCTTCTAACTGGACAGCACTGCTCAGTTAATTGCTACACAACTTTAGAGCTTCATAATTGAATGTAAGAAAGAAAATTTGACTAAAAAAATGTCTGTTAAGGTTTTTTAAAATTATAGGAAAATTCTCACCTGCCCTTAACACACACACGCATATATCCCCTCCTGCTCTGTTCTATCACAGCTGATCTTGGTTTAAAATTCAGTTTAGCAATTGTTTTGTATTTGAACTCTGCTTAAAGCCTATGAGCTGATCCCTAATCAGGCATACATGAACATTACATGAACATTAGTGGGTGCCATATTTGCAATTCCTGCAGGATTTTCCAGTCCTTGTTTATGCAAGTGTTCCCTGAATATCCAGCTCTCTTGTTAGGAAAAACATCATTTCTGAGAGCAACTTCCAACTTCCCATCAGCTGTGACACAGCCTGGTCATCTCAGCAGCACGGACTTTGAAGACAACACTTTGAAACAAGAAGACTGGAAGCACCAGCTGATTTAGTCTGCTAATGATTAAGCTCTGTATATAGGATGGGCAGGAGTAGCCAACGAGCAGTTCCTGGGTTTCTGAACAGACAGGGAAGTCTTTGAAGCATATATCAGTAGACTTTTCTTCTTTCTGTAAGAAATACGGTCAGATGTATGCTGTTCAAACAGCACAGTACCTGTCATTTCAAAATTTGTTTATGTACCCTAAGGATCTTAGTTACCAATATTCAAATGTACATCTTACATAGTTACAAATCTAATTTTGGTATTGGCTTTGGCAAGTCTATAATGGTTCTTCTGCCATACATACCACTTATGTACAATCCTAAATTCAAAATGCATATGCAGACGTGTTTTCTCCATTGGAGAAGAAAGGTTCCTTCCCTTTACAACATAAGGTGCAAAACATTTCTTATGTGAAACTAGTAAAGAGCTAATCACCCCTCTCCCCAAACACCCATATTGCTTGCATACCAACTCTGTTTTCTTGACACATAAATCATGTACGCAGTAAGTTGTTACTGAAATGTATTTATGCTCATCAAAATAAATTTCCATTCATAACACCTGAAAGTTTTCTGCCTATTAGGGAATTTTAGAACTTTACTTTTTACTCTGCAGACATGACACCATTACTGACCCTGTTAATGCACCTACTACAAGCTAAGCTTACGCAATATAAGGAGTCCTGTTTTCCAGGGAAAAGCCCATTAAAGCCAAAAGAAATTGCCTGTCTGCATTTGCATCCACTGTTATGAAAGTGTACAATCAGAAAACATGGACTTAAGGCAGATGCAGAAGTACCATTATTAGAAGTATACATATAGTGAATATCATGCCACCCTTTAAGTCTTGTAACTACTGTATCCTGCTATACAATAGCATGCTATTTCCTATCCAAAGTAATTACCGATGAGGGCAAATGCTGAATTTTTAATGGTGCCCATTGTAGGCAGCAGTATGTTCTAAATGAGAAATAATAAAGACCTGGTCCTAAGAGATATATCTGTCTATAGACTTTGCTTAAGAAAATTAAATGGGGGCAAATAAAGTATGCAAATATAAAGTTCTCAGAGAAAAAAGAAAAAGAAAAAAAAACAAAAAAACATTAAATGCCTTGTCCTGAAATAGACAACTGTGGATTGACTGAACCGAAGTTTTGGATCAAAGCAATAACCCTCCGTGACCAGCAACCACTTACATTTGATGGACAAACCTCCTGGTTTTCCATACTGGGAAAAGTCTGCTAAATAATCAGCAATAGAAAGAAAGCAAAGGTGGGCTGGAATGAAGACCCAGGTCAGAATACAGCCTTCCTGTGAGTCTTGACTGCCCAAAGGGCAATAGAAATGGTTAAGGAAAACTCCCTGCAAGAGACCATTTCAGATTTTGCTGTCAATATTTTCCACTTCTTGTCCTGGTTGATGTATAATAGCTGTTCAGACTGCTCTGTAACTGTTATGCCATAGCATGCCTCATAACATACCCTAATCCTTTCAAGTACTTTCAATATCAGCTATGGATTCAGTAAGTGCAAGCTGGGTTAAAGGAGCAAAGCAATCTGGTTTTCCCTTTTTTGTTCGAGTTTCTTCCTATGAGTACCCAAGAATCAGAAGTGGCCCATTTTTGTCTTGTAGATAGAGATGCTTATTACTAATTACTGTGGTTGAGACTTTGACCTGAGAACTGCGCTGCAGCAAGCGTTGCAATCTCAACTCTTATTCTCTGGGGTTGAACTACCGATCCTGCAAGTGTGAAAGGCAGAGTTTAGCATTTGTCAGACAGAACAAGTGAAGTATTTCAAGCTTTATTTTACACAATCTATTGCTCTTCACTTTCTGAGGTCACTTCCAGAGGTTGTGTGTTACTACAGGTCAAAAAAAGAAATTCTGATCAAATAAAGGATGTATGATTCTTTACACAAAGGGAAGAGGTGTTGGAGGCAGAAGACACATACCACACCAGTATGAAAGCAACCACTTGAGGGAGCTAAAATAGCATCACCACCCAGCAACTACTGCTCAGCGGAGAAACCTGCCCCACAGGGCCTGCTGCCATTCGAGGAAGGTCCTCTGCCTGGCAGCCTGTGGCAGCACCATGACCACCGAGGGCTACGGCCACCATGCTATGGTGTAAATTACTCCGCTGTGAGGAACCACTCCTGATTTTGGAAGCCCAAGGCCAGCCTGTAAGACTCTGGATGCCCACCCACCTCCTCCAGCAGCAGGGATGGTGGCGGTGCCTGCCTGGTTTAAAGCCTTTTAGCACTTCATAAAGGGGCCCTTAGCAGGCCACAAAGTTTACTCATTTCCATATGAGCTGTAAACGGCAGAATCAGAAAGTATATACTTTATTGGGCAGGGAGGAAGGGTTTGACGTGCTTCTTTAGAAGGCCACAGCTGAAGGGGGGACAGAGCCTCTCACGGCCCAAGGGGGCCGGGCAGCAGCAGGCCCAGCACAGAGCAGGCTGGGAGGCCTCAGGTGACGGCCCAGCTGGCTGCACCCATGGGCAGGGACAGGCTGGAGTGAAACTACCTGCTACTGTATGGTAGTAGATACTCTAAGTATCTACTGATATGCCCAGTTAATAAATTCATGAATACTAATAATTATTATTAATAACAAATGAAGGAATCTTTACACTACAACCTCCACAGAGGCTGAGATTTAAAAATGAGGCAGAAAACACAATACAACTGACCAGAGCAAGGTAAGAGCACCAGTAATTAAAAACTGGTTAGACAAAACATCCCTATTCAATGATTTATACTTTTATGAATCAACCAAACCTGCTTCTAGTTGTGCATTAAATGAGGCTAGGATTCCTATTATGATGGAAAGTTAATGAATTTCATTCAGCGTTATCGCAGCATGTAGTGATACAGAAGACAACTCTGAATACGAGATCTCAGAATATTTGGTGATATACAATACTATAGTAAAAATATGATTGAACTGTAGCTGGCAAGATCTCAATACTTCATGGGATATCAGTGTACTGTAGGAATACCAGCATATGGTATTCCATATTCTTGATCCATATCATAGTTGCCTTTTATATAGCTCTTGATATTCACAGACCTCAAACTGGGCTTGGACTCTTTTACATCATGTAAGCATTAAAAACGTTACAACTAAAATGCGAGAACTGCGTGCGCCTGACTTTATCACGTGGTGTTACGCTAATATACCATGTTAATGAGCTATATGAATAATATTGAAAATGCAATAGCATCTTAATGCAATATTGATAAAAGACAGTCATTCCTGTTCTTTCTGTCTCACTTGCAACAGTGCCTGGCAAATTATAACTGTATTTTCGTGATTGTAAACTTACAGGAAATATGTTCAGAATCTGTCAACAGTTGAAAATAGTATTCACCATACATTGTGTCTATCTTCATAAAATGTTTAGTACACTGTGTTTTGCAGCACAGCTTATATTTCGCGTGACCAATATACAAAACTCCTTGTAATGTGAGATCATGTAATAGCTACAGTAAACAAAATGTGCAATAACATTTATATACATCTGCTTTATATATAGGGTATCAGTCTGTATGCTCATATACCCAAGACTCAGGCATGTTTATATATCGTAGTGCAACATTAACTGTTAAAAAGCTTGGAATAATTTTTTTGTTGTTGGTTTTTATTTGTGGCAATGGAATTAGAATGAGCGTGCCACCTGTCTTGCAAGGAGAGCTGAGTGGAGAGGCAACCAGGCTTTTTATAACACTGCACTGAACACCGGGTAATGCCAGCAGTCTGAGTGTACCTCTATTAGAGAGAGCACAAGTACGGTAATATGCTCACAAACACACAGCCCATCTCTGCAATCAGTTTATCAAAGTTCTGTTTGCTTTATAAATAAAACACTATGAGATATCATTTCATAAGATTAGGAAGCAAATTCACCCTCTGTGCGATTCAACATACTTTAAAGGATTGCTCCGGAGAAGAATTTGGTCCTCCAAATCTAATGTATTCAAGAAGAAGTTTTGAGAAAAACTGATTTTAACAAGAGTTTCACAGATGTCTGCTAAAACCTTAATAGAAGCTTTGAGCCAGAGACTTCTATAATTCAACCCCTGAACTTTTGAACAACAATTTTATTTAGAAAGTTGATTTATTCATAAGTAAATAGGATACAGTGTGGATGAAGTACAAGGGATCAGGAGGCAGTTATTAGATTTATAAGTACAAAAGCCTCACTGTTGCAGACAGTGGAGGCTCAGCAGTTACTGTACCTTTCAAAACTAATATGTAACCATATCTGTTTTAAAAGAGTGATTCATATTACTCCGAATGCATGAGAAACTCTTTCTCATCCCCACCACAGGAAACTTGAGTCTGATTTTAATGAGCTTCAATTGGAATGTGGCCTTTGAAAAGTAGTGCATTTGAAAAGATGGAACATTAAATTTTGTAATGATGTAAAACATCTTCAATTTTTGACAGGACAATGGTGCTTATTGTGCTTTATGGGCCCAGTGGTGATTCAAAGGTCACTTTGTATATGACTCCACAGACAGGGGCAGCAGTGAATGAAAATTAGGTTACATGTGATCAGCTTTATTATTAATCAGATGAAAATGGATTTTTAACATTTTTCTAATGAGCAACAGAGAAAGAAGAAAATACCATGAATAAAACTACAAGAGGAAACAGCGAGACCAAAATGCACAATGTGCATAACTAATGTGTATTAAATCTGAAATCCTTAAATACTATCTCAAGAAATAAAATGCAGCTGCATATTTTTGTGTCATAAATGTATAGAAAACTGCTGAAATACCTACTGTAATTTACTATCTCTGTCCTTTGTTTATAACTAACTAATGAATTGATTTCTTCATACAGTATATTATAGCAGCACCAGATAGCACTGCTATACTTAAGGTTGTGTCAGTGTTTCCATTATAAATCCTGTTTTTCAGGGGTTTATAACTCAGTTGTAAAAATGCAGCCCAGGCTAAAACTTGACATACAAGGTCTCTGCCAGGAAGCATATTCATTTCACAAATTTTCCCCAAATGTCTCGGAATATTCTAGTACTGCATGAATGTGAATTATACAAATACTGTAAAAGTTTACTAGTTTACTAGTAAAAGTTTACTAGTTTAAGATTCTGCACTTGTTTTAGAAACAGTTTTTGTTTTTTTAAGTTTTGTGTTCCCCTCTCCCCCACCCACAAACATACACCTTTATAAAATGGTAGGCTAACATGCCTTTGCTCTCGAAAGAAAAAAATATTTCTGAAATCCTTCAAAACACCAATCCTAAGTAGAGTTAGTACTGCCTTTTCATACCCTGGAATATTTTCATGCTAAATTAAACATAGCACTACAGAATTTGATTGCTGGACATCGCTGTTGAATCTCCATGCTGTGACCTAACCTGCATTAAAACCTCACATTAATAAAATAATAAAATGCTTGATCACCATGTGTGCCTAGCCCCACGTTTGGCTTGGCCCAACACTATTTGGCTTTCTGTCCTGTTCTGATCAGCAACTAGTGCTAAGGAGCAGGGAAATGAGTGTTTTGCAGCAAGGAGAGATGTTTCTTTTCTCAGTTAATCACCCAAATTTGGTGATTAACGGGGAAAATAAAAGAAAAAAAAAAAAAGAAAAAAAAATATGCTGAGAAGCAAATTTGGAAGCAGCCATTCTGATACCAAAACACGCCATAAGGCTGGGCATCGCCATCATTTGCATTACTCAAAGGAACAGCAGAGAAAATGCTATGGTGATGTTAAAACAGCAAAAAGCCCCAGACAGCCTAAGTGGTGGTGTTATATGAGATCCTGGGAGTATCTGCTGTCTTTGAAAGAGATTTACTGGCATGTAAAGGGGTGAGCAGCAGGGGGCACACACCAGATGGAGGGGTAAGGGCTCCTGCTCCCTTGTTGACACTCCCATCCCACACCTAGTCTCAGCTGCATTTCCTAAGCTGGGCTTTGCCAAAGGCCTCCACAAGCCAGTACCAATGGGCTGCTCCATCCCACACAGAGGGCTCACTGCTACCTGTGCCTTCTCCAAAGGATGGGGAACAGTTAATTAACTATTAAGCTGGGAAAGCATGCATCCAGAGGGGCAAGGGTTAGGCAGGCTCAAGGGCTATAAAGCCACCCTCTTCCTTATGGCATTAGAGTCACAGAAAAGATACCAGTCAATCTTTCCTATGTAGTTCCCTACATGTAAAGCCTTACTTCCATGGGTAAGCTGTGAATTGGTGAGGAGCAATTTGGGAGGTGCTGCAGGCACAGGCTACTCTGAGCACCACAGCACACTGCCCCACCGACCCCTACAGCCCCTCTCTCTGACAAGAGCACAAACACGCAACCCCATGGGATGGTAGAAGCTCTTGCTCATCATTCCCACATCCTCATGCATCCTTACAGGAGCAACCACAACCCTGGCTTATGGCTGCTTAAACAAAACTGCTTAAGCTCCAGCACAATTGCATTGTCATGGATATTCCAGTCCCCTCCACTGTGGGAAGTGCATGAGAGAAAAATCACTTTGGCACCTTCAGAACTACTTATAAATAAATAAAAAAAAATAAATAAATAGTGAGAACAAACATGATGTAGCTGGAGTCACTTGTTGCCCAAGATGTGACTTTGCACACCCTTCCCTCCTCGGCAGAGGGACAACCCACTGCAGCCCTGCAAGTAGCACACCCACATGGAAAGCAAGTCTGGCCAACATGGAAACACCTCACTGACCCACGGCTGAAAACACACAGGTGGACTAAGCATTGTTGGCAGCAGAGGGTTTGAGGAAAAACCACAGCAATCCTCTGAGTGAAGGCTGTGTGGCAACACTGCTGCAAACCCCACAAAAAAAGGGTGCCTGAGCTCCTAGCCCTCTGATATCCAGGGTGCATAAAGGTTTTCAGAATACCTTGCTGTGGTTTCAAGGCGCTGCTTATCCCCCTGCAGAGCAGGCACAGCAGCAGCAAGGCACACCCCATTTTAATCAGGCAAGAGATGGGAGCAGCAGGATCTGGCATGGCTAACGATGTGCGGCTGCTGTGCTGTGGCTTTGTTAGCCTCTCGCCCCCTCCCCTGCAAGGTGGGCTGGGAAGCCTTGCCCACTCCAACTGCTCTGTGGGATGCTCCCTGATTCCTGGCTTATGTCTGGGGAAAGATAACATGGATAATGAATTTTCCCTGTATTTTATCTGAGTTTGTGATTGTGCCCTTGAGAGGGGTAGAAAGTACTGAAACATGTTGGTACTGCTTGAAAAGGAAGAGGGTGGAAGCAATCTAAACTACAGTGCAGATTCTGTTAAAGTAGGGATGCAAAATGGACCTTGATTGCTCTGGGGGTCAGTTCCTGATTAGTTTTTATTCCACTGGCATTTGGTCTTCATTGCTGTCTCAGGCTGTAATAATAATGTATGTTTCTTTAAGAAAACAAATGGCTTTTACAGGAAGACGTAGAGGATATGCTATAGTATTTTTGACTATTAAGCTAAATAGCCATGTAAAATGAGTATAGAGTATTGGCACCAACTCCTGCTGTACTGAGGCTCCTTTGTGAAGTTAGTTAATTAGTTCTCCCCCCCACCCCAAACTTAGCTTGAATGAATTTGTGGTTAGCACAAGAATGAGGAATTTTGCATTTCTTGGCTAATTTTTTCTCATTTTCCCCTTTTTAAAGGAAGCTTCACCCATCTGTTGGGATAGCACTGTTTCTTTTGTATAAAGATGACTGGCTAAAGAAGAAACATCAGTAAAAATGTGTAACAAAAAAAAAAAAAAAAAAGCTGCCTGTAGTTTCTCTGAAAGCAACTGTCCCTCATGGCATAAGGTAAATAAACAGATCCTACAGAGTGTTAGAAGCTTGTGAATTTTTAATAAATTAGGCATGAAAAAGTGTTAGTTAACTAAGTGAAAATGTTTACTTCTTTTTTTTTTTTTTTTTTAAAGAAAAAAGCATAAGCATTGGAAAAGCGTATACTTAGTGGTATGTAAAAAAATACAGGTTTTTTAACTCAATTTCCGAGACTTTTATAACAAAGTGTAGAGAAAGACAGATGAAATTATGTTCTGACTACATACACTGAATAAGCCCAATGGGAACCCCTGTATATAGTTATCAGTGGCACTGAAATCTGCTTAGGAAAGCAACAAGTCTTTTGTTCTGTTGACAACAGTTATTACAATTAATTCATTTTGTGATTGGTATTTGCACTGAGTGACAAGGTGTTATTTTACCTCAGCAAAAGTTAAAATGGTAATACCTACATGCGAAATAACACCGAGTTTGCTATCACTCACTCAATAAAAGAAAAGCTTGTCTTCAGAAATGCCTGCTCAGCTGCCGCTCCTGGGAACCTGATGAAAGAACATGAGGCTCTTCCCTCTCCTCTCCCTAGGATCCTGGGGTTCTTCTTGGTCTTTTACAAGTTCCTTTGGGGGGAAAAAAAGCCCCAGACTTGCCTACTCGCTGCTACACCATGAAGGTGAGAACAGAAGTGAATGCAGGAGCAGGCGGGACGGGTGCCACAAGGGAGCACAGGGCCTGGGCTGAGGGCAGCCAGCCAGCTCAGGCCTGCGTGATGGCTTCTGCACCTGAGGGACTGCAGCAGGCCGGTGGCACCAGGCCTCTGCCTGGGTCTGGCTGCTGGAGGCCTTTGGGGCTGCCTTCCTTACTGCAGTTGTATTTTTTTTAATTTTTTTTACTGGAAAGGGAGGAGGGGAGCCTCATTTTTGAGCAGGAAGGACAGGTGATAAAAGAAGTTAAGAGTTTGGCAAGTCCGGCCCAAAGGGGGTGGTGGCAAGAGTTCAAGCTGCACCCAGTGCAGGCCCATGGCGCTGGCATGAGCAGGAGGCAGCCCGGTGCTGCAGGGCCAGAGCTGTGCCCCCAGGGCTGAGCCACACAGCTGGCCACAAGGCTTCGGCTGCCCATTTTTACTCGAAGAATGACTAAACAAGGAGCAGGGAGTGTGAGATGATACATATTTCACCTTTTGTAGCAGGACCGGGCAAACCAAGGAAAGTTTGCAGTGCTAGCAAATGGCAAATAACCCATTAGTTATGGATACTTCAGCATGTCTCTACTTTTATTATAAGTTAGCCTCACTAAACCATTGACTTAACAGAGAATCATTATAAATCCCCATTTTGAATTTTTTGATTAGCAGTATTTATCACCTTCTTAAAATCAATCCTATATTTTTAAATTAAAACAAATGACTACTTGTACTGCAATCAATATTAGTACATTTCCCTTTTTTAAAAGGAAAAAAAATGGAATACAAAGAAACGTCCTTCTTTGGCTGCATCAATCCAATTTCAATATAATTCAATATTTAATAAATATAATCCTCCATGTCTGTGTAGGGAAACATCATAAAAAATGCAAAAGGTTTCCTGGTCTCCGATAACTTGCATGAAACAGTGTTTCCTTATTTCTTCCATAAATACTGCAGTCTTAGGCTACTGATTTTTTTCTTCCCATGTATCAGAAAGAGTTTGCTCTGATTATGTATAAGAAAAGAGGTTTACATATTTCATGATTAAAAAAAAAAAACAACAACAAAACAACACAACAAAATGCTACCTACCATCTCCAGAAAAATCACCATCTTTATCTCTTTGTACTTCTCTAGCTTGTTTTTAAAAGGGCAAAAAAGAAAAATCTTATATAATACCTAATTTGTACATCTGTGGTTTCCCTCTGACTTGTGTAGGCACCATATGTTTTTAATTATCATAATAGCCTTAAAGAACCTGTTCAGTGGGAAACACATATGATCCTTTTATTACTGGTTTGTAATTTAAACAGTTTTAACAGAAAAGGTCTGGCTATAAGGGACCGAGATGCACAAAGGTCTAAAAACCCTGTTATTGACCTCTGAAAGCACGAGTTCAAATCCCACCCACCGAGGTGGGACCTGTCTCTTTCTGCTCTGACAGAGGTAATCGGTCACATGTGAAACGGCTCTTCGGGACCTCAGAAGACATAATCTCCAATCTTAAATGACTCAACGTTGCAGTCAGAGGCTGACACAATGAAGCTGGGGTCTATAAACATTACCACGCACCCGATCTGGGCTTTCTTCTGCCTGTCGATAGCTTGGCCAGCGACACCGTAGAAGAAGCCCTACGAAAGCCAGAAGCTCAGAATTTCAGCAATCCTCATTAGTTGTTGCCCTTTTATAGTCACGGTTTTGTCCTTTATGCAAATGTGAGACTCGTGAACAAGCCAGTCTCCCAGCCACAGAAAACAGTCAGATATTTGGAGGTAGGAATTAAATTTAACCAGTTCAATTCACTCCTGATTCTGGACATCTAAACACATAATCAGTCTGATAATGTTATTAATTATCATTCAAGCAACAACCTTTGACACTGGCATGCTCCCACAACCTCCCTACTCCAATAACTCAAACAGAAAATCGTTGGCATGAAAATCCATAGTCTTATGAACAGAAATTGCAAATAAGCAGGCACTGAACATACAACTAGGAGTGAGCAAAATTCTCCTCTTCAGAGAGAAAGCAGAGGCTCACACAATAGTTCAGTCACTTGACTCAAAATGAAATTCTGCACAACTTTGTCCCAAAACAGATAATTTACACCCCAAACAAAGAGCTGTGGGGAGAAGGGGGTGGGGAAGGAACACAGCTAAAATTACACTGAGGCTGGAAGTCGTTAGGCTCTATCTAGGGAGATGGATGGTGCCCTCATTAGGACGAAGTTTTATTTAGACAGACGGACAAAATCCATATTAGAACATTAGGCTGAAAAGTTTAAATGTCAGGAAATACAAAATTGAGATTTTGTAAAAAAAAAATGCTGACTTGGAGAAAAATGCATGGACTCTCTGTACGTATCCCACTGGAAACACATAGGGAAAATCAAATAACTCAGGAATTACAATCTCATGGGCCAGTCTTGCTCTTCAAGGGTATTCCTAGAGAATTCTGTTTTACAAAACACGGACATGATACCATGAAGTCTGCTAAACCATTCCCTGTCCTTCTCTGTCTCACTCCCCATCCCCATTCCCTCTGCTTTCTCCGGGGAAAGTCAGATATTTTGCAATGATGGAAAGACAGCTTAATTATCTTGCATACAAAAAAAAAAGATGGTTATTGTTTTCCATTTTACCTGAAAGCTAATGGATCTTGGAATACCAGACGTGGATGTTCAAAATCCCCTCTGGAGCCTTTCTGGTGATTTGTCGTCTCTTGGTTGCCTTTGGCGCACACCGGTCTCTGCTGAGGTAACATGTGAGCTATTTCACACTAAAAGCAGATTTTTGAGAGAGGAAGTGCATGCACACACATACACGCACACACACGCGTACACACAACCCCTCCACCCCTTGTCCTGCACTGTGCCTGGAGGTCCTGCTCCAATGCACAGTGACCTGAGGAGGAACTTCTTGTCTCAGGGTTTGGGTGGTTTTAGGGTGGAGAAGGACAGGGAGAGGCGTGGCCCTGCAGAGGGGAGCAGAGCTCTGCACCACACCGGCTTTGTCCTCTTGTTCCAGGCACCTGGGGAAGACCTGTGGGTGCTGCTGCTCTCCGTGTGTTGCTGAGACAGACCCAGGCAGCCGGCAGGAAGGACACATGGACTCTCCTCCCTGGGTGCAGCAAGGTTATGTGGCACAGGGTTGCCTGCCCGGGGGCCCCTTTGCCAGGTTCTGGGCTTCCACATTAAATGGTTTAATTGGGCCAGAAAGGATGCTTATAGAAGATGGAATTTCCACTGGGATGAAACAAATTTTATATAAAGTTCTCTCATTTTGAGCTATTAAAAAAAAAAAAAAAAAAAGATTTTTATTTGGGATATTTTTTTAGTATGAGTCCAGTGAAAATCTATTTTTCTGTTTTGTGTTGTCTGTGGTGTTTGCGTACCTGTACACAAACCTTGTATCCTTGTAACCAGTTGGTGCTGCCAGCCCCCACCCAAGGAGGAGCACTGACGTAGTCCACCAGAATCTCCCTGCCTTTTGACAGACACACGGGATCCATCCACAGACTCATGTCCACCATCACCAAGTAAAGCTATTCTAGGGACCCCTCATGCTGCAGGTCAAAAGCAGAGAGTTATTTCCTTTTTGTCTTCCTCTTCTGCCAGACACTTAAGAACATAAGTCTACCTTAAGAGAAATCGCAGTTCCAGGTCCAATAAAACTCTTTTTCTATTTAAGGATCCTCCTTTTACGGGAAGGATCTTCCAAATTTCCAAAAAGTGGATAACAACAATACCACTGTGATCCCATCTGTACACAGCAACGGCAGTGTAATGCACAGAGCATAAAACACTAAATTCCCACAGACAGCATCTGTTTTACTACAAACAATGGACCATTATCTTGTAAATAATTCTGATTAAGCTGCAGCATTTTCCCCAAACAAACAGTAGGGGAGCAAAGGGTGAGGATTTTTCTAGTGGGAGTGCCGGTTGTCTCCTTCCCCAGCACTGACACTCAGTTTTTTATTCAACTGATTGGGCCCCCTCCCCCCCCCCCCCCCCCCCCCCGCTCTGTCCCCCATGGCTTGGTTTTCATGTTCTGACCTTATCCATCTGTCAGTCATCTTGGCAACTGAAGAGGGAACCATCACATTAATGGGATTCCCACCTCTATCCTTAGGGAAAGCTTTTCTGTTTTTGTTTATTTGTTTGTTTCCTTTTTGTTTTTCACCCCAATGAACAGTTACACTTAGTGAATACACCCATAAATATCACAGTTATTAAACTGTTCTCATGTTAGGGGATGGGAAGATCGACCACACCGCTGAGTGCGTACCAGTGCTGGTCAGAATTAGGGGATGTCCATCAGCAGCCAGCTGAAGGCGCCTGGCTGTGCTGCTGATGGGCCTTGGTGCAGCCGCGGGCTTCCCTTGGCAGGAGCTGCCACCCTCTTCCAACACTCAGCAGAGAGCGAAGCAGAGGAGCGGGGCTGAGCAGGGACCTGCACCCACAGAAGCAGGAGGCTGTGCTCCTCCACGCTCACGCAGCTGTACCAACCAATCCAGCAACAGCTTTACCAGGAAGGTCTTACAGCGATGTAAAAACAAAACCAAGTGCACGAACTGGAGCAGGGCTAGCTGCACAAAGGGATGAGTGAAACGAGACACAATTATGGATAACGTGTCTTCTAATGAACCTTTCTCCTAAGGTTCACACACTCATCTATGCAGCCCTAAAAAAAATCCTGATTTTCATCTTTAAGTTGTTCATTTCAATGTATAAATATCTTATATGTCTCTCTTGATAAATGTCACATATGTACATGGCTGACATGTTGGTTTGCCTTCCCTGCATCCACTTAACATGCCTGGTTAGACATGGGAACTGGTCTGGACCAACTGCATTTCCCAGGCTAATAACAAAACAAAACAAAACACACACACACACACAATATTAATAATAATTTAAAAAAAAATAGCTTAATCTAGGATAGTAATGTTGGAAAGCAGGCAATAAAAAATTAACTTACAAGTAGTGATTTGAAGTCACTGCCATTCAATTAAACCCTTACAACAGGCAATTCCAGCCACCAGATCAACAAGTGTGAGTGCATGTCCCAGGACCTGCCAAGCTTCCAGGAGAACCAAGTGTTGAGAATAATGCTGGCACTGGAATGGAGGGGACAGTGTGACAGGTCCCCAGCCCTGAGAAGTACCCGGTCATGCAAGCAGAGGACAGGGGAGCCTGCAGAGCCATGGGAACCAGGGGCAAGCACCCTGCGATCACCCAGCCCCAGCACTGCAGAGCTCTGCAGCACAGCCAGGGCAGGTGTGTGGTTCACAGCCAAAAGGGGCAGCTCTGCCCAGCTGGCACCTGGAAGAGCCCTGAAGTTAAAATTTGTGGATTTGGTTAAAAGACAGTATGGCCAAAATGCTGAAAAGCTGCTGCAGGTGCAGAGAGCCCCTGGGCACCTGCCTTTTGGCTCAGGTAGGAGCTGATGCTGGAGGCAGGTTTCAGCACAGCTTTCACTGTAGTGGGCTGCTTGGGAAGTCAACTTTACGAGTGCTGCAAGGACGAAGAAGGGTTATCCACATCCAACACATAGCTTCCGTGTGTGTTTATTTTCATAAGTAATTTTTTATAGCTTACTGTAGTTATATCAGAGAAGAAAGCATTTACACACTGAGGACTTATATAAATGTTCTTCATCTTCAAAGTGCTTTGCAAACATTAATTCATTCATTTATCCTCACAGCTTCTGGTAGGAGTTACCAGCGAGATAAGTACTATTATTTCCCATTTCACAATGGAGAATCCAAGGCGGAAAACTTATTTTTTTTTTCTATGGTCAGAGGGTGAATCACAGGAAGACCTGCAGGAGCAGTGAGGACTGCCAGCTTCTGAACGTGAGCTGCTCTCCTCAAACCTCATTTAACAGACTTGTGTTCTGCCAGAGTCATGGCACATATCGGGATATGCCTTGGGTTTTTCCTCCAGTAAGAGATAATTAAGGAACAATTCCTTCTCTGATCCCCAGCATGGGATGCTATTTCCTACCCCAGTGCTGCTCCACCAGCTGAACAATGGCTGTTCTATGCAGGGAGGGGCGCTACAGGAACCCTGCATCAGAGACCAGCTTAAAGAAACTCACTCAAGTTCCACAGACAATGTGGCAGGCTCGGCAGGCTCTGGGTGTGAATGCTGCACATGGAAGCAGCTCCAAAACACTGGTTTGTAAGTGGAAGTGCTTTGGAAAGATGAATCTGCTGTTTAAGGTCACTCTCATCCAGAATCTGTATCTGTATCATGTATTAGGAAAATGGTTGTGATTTCCAATATTTGTTGTCAATCCTAATTATAAAAATGCACAAAAATACAAACCTTTTAGGCAGCTCGGAGAAGATATATTCATTAAAGTAAACTACCAAGCTAACCTGTGGCATACTGCAGAATGCATGACCACATCCTACTGGGGAAAGGCCGGTACCTAGACATTGCTTGGGAACAAACAGAGCAATTGTTTAGTGAGAAATACTTTTTGCATATGATTCATCAACCCTTGAAAACAGGATTTCTTATATAATACAAGTGCTGACACAGCCTTCAGTTGAGTGGTGTGACTGCAGCTGTATAATTACAACTTTAGATTTGATGTTATGGACCTTAGGTTACACCATTCAGACAAATGTTCCATTGTACTACAGAGATATTTTTTCCTTAGTCATATTGCCCACAGGACAATAAGGACTACATTCACAGCTCGCTGCATAGAAGTTTAGGCATATAACAGCCAGCGGTATTACACAAAATGAGATTATACCCTATGGGGGTTAAATGGATTCATAATTGCCACTTTTTCTTGTCTTTTTTTTTTTTTTTCTTTGCTCCTAGTTGATACTTTTTTGGAAGTGCTCTCCAAATAAAAGGAAGAACAATCTCACACTGAGTCTGGATAAATGTTACAGTTGTCTCACAAATGCTGTATTATTTCTAGCCCTTCCAAAATAATATAATTGTCCTACTGCTGAACTACAGATTTTTCTCAGTATGACACAGAACACTAAAATGTCAGGTCCTGACTCATGGTGTTTTGGTGGAATAAATAAAAAGTACCAATATGCTATTCAAAACAGCATTAATGAAGATGTGACACTGGGAGCCCTAGTCATGTTTTCCTTTAGCTTCTATTGCATAAGTGGTGCACCGAACAATGGGCCACCTCTTACAGGTTCCCTCCTGGAAACACCAGAGACCTGAGTGATACTACTGGGACTAATGTGACTGGATGCTTGGTTTCCCACACTTTCTTTATCTAGAGTGAACCGCACGTGAAGGTGAAGAGCAAGGCTAGTCTCACGACATTTACCACACATTCTTTCCAGGAGAGATAAGAAGCAGAGTTAAGGGCTACCAGAAGTACTGAAGACTGTAAGAGTGTAAGACAGGGCCAGTTGAACTGAGAAAGGTCACTTACGGGACATATGCTCACAGTATTTCTCTACTGGGATAGAGGCAGTATGTCTGTTACTCACTGTGGCTATACTTCCAGCTGCAGGGCTGGCCCAGCAGCTCACCCCGGCCCAGCACCCAGACACCAGTACTTACACACATAATCCATCCAACATTATGCATTTTTAACCCACTGGCCTCCACGAAAATGTCCACCAGATTTTACTAGCAATGGGGGGAACAGGTCCTGCATTCCCAAGGTATTTTCTGTACTGGATGAAGCAAGTCTAATGTCCCCTTATGCACCTGTCTAACCATACATTACGTTGTTCTAGTCACAGACCGCTCATTAGAAGACTGCATTCTTAATAAATACCCTTTAAAAAGTCCAACAAGTTGCTTTGTAGAGTTTGCCTCTCAAAGCTTGAACAAACTGTGGATTACATGAGCAGTCTTTGGTACTCTGAAAGATAAAAGAGTTTCTCTGAGAGTTTTCTTGAATGAATTAACAAAATGACTCCAAACTGCACTAATGGTTAACAGCTTTTTTTTTTATTAGCAACACTGAGATAAGTTATTGAAGCATTTTAGTATTGTTTTACATTCCATTCAGAAGTGACCTAACTTGTAACTCCATATACATTTAAAGATATAGTTTGACACTTATTCAGAAAGCAACAATTATTAAAACTTACATACCTTCATTACCAGGAAACCTTAATATATTTTCTAATTACTTCCAACAATACTCTATTCCAAAGCACATGATAACCCACTAGAAGTTTACACATTTCACTTCAATCACAGGTTTTAAATTGTGGATGTCAGAGTGCTGTTCATTGAATTTTACTGTCTTTCTTGGTTAATATTGGAAAACCTGGCACAATATATTAAGCTAGAAATATTGCTTAAAGAATATGAAAAAAGGTAACTACAGTATTTTTTCCCGCTAAAGCATTATAAAATACAGGACCATTAAAAACTCAAATAGAAATGACAATAAATAACCTTAAAAATGTTAAGAGAATTTTCACTCATACTAAAGTCCATTCCCTAAGCTTGCCAAACACATAAATAACAGAACATATTCAGGACCTTTATTTTTGTACTACTATGATGGTTTGTTATATATTGTGGATGTATTGTGTATACATATATCAATGCATACACTTAAGGTATATATTTTTTTCTTTGCTGAAACAATTAATAAGCCTCAGGTAATTACTTATCCCTGATACTACAAGTATGTAGATATGTGGGAGAAACCCCCAGAAATCCCAAATATGCAATACTATGCATAACAAAATCATCTTAGCCTAAAGATATTCTAAGTTCCTTAAATTACAAATTTGGTTATTTATTTCTGAAAGCCTGTGACATAAAATTATAATTGCTGTCAAATTAATTGTTTAAAATTGGCCTCATAATAGGTATTAATTATACACTTAGTTTTGACTTACAAGGATATTTAAATTGTTTCTGTTTATGAGTAGTTATAGGAAATACTACACCTCAGACATAAGAATATATGTTCCTGAACTGAAACACAAACCAGAGCATTGTCTTACTTTGGAAAGATCTGGAAACATCTCTATGCCTCTGCCTAGTCCTAAATTATATTTTAAATTTGACCTGGATATGACAAAAACAATAAGAATATATTGTTTGGGAGATGAAACTTAGAGCAAAATCATACAGCTCTAAGCTTACATCATTATTTTGTCTCTGCAAAGAAAAGAAAAGCCTTTCTGTGCTAGGGATTTGCCCTGGTGCGGCTGGCCACTGATGTCTGAAATCAAGACACATACCAAGGCCTCCTTTTGCAAACACAATCCCCCTTTCAGATCTGGTTCTGGGAGGGACTGAATGCCTCCTGTTTCACTGGGAATAGAAGGTACTCAGCACTCAGCTGTATCACATATTTTAGGGGTTAACTTCCAGAAACATGAACGGAATGGGAATGTTACACCACAGTATGAAAAATGGTAAGAAATAAGTTTTCAACAGTAAACAAAACAGTGATATCAAACTTATCACCAGACTGATTTCCGATACAACAAAATACAACAAAATTAAATTACATGAATGTAGCAATGAAATTTAAAGTCAAATAAACATAGGACCTGATTCTGCAATCCTTAGTCATGTAAGTAGTCCCACTCATCGGGAATGAGGGATGCAAGCTTGGGTCCTTAGCTTCTGCTTAGGAAGTCAATGTTGATTCAGACAGTATCTTTTCTAGCCAAAAATATGCAGCAAAAGGAAAGTAACATAAACAAGGCTAAATGTCAACAGTGTTTGCAGACTTACAGACACCATCCATTTGTTTGTACTGAAATGACTAGCGAACCATTTGGCAAATACAATGGTATTCACAGACCAGCCCTTTTATCCAGTAACACAAACTTCACTGGATCACTGGCATTCCCAGTTAATTAAAAAAAGGAAGCAAGCCATATGAGTTTGGTTTGATATTGCCATACAAATGGCACTGCGACATCCAGAAGTGCGTCTGCAGCCCTGGCATAAGGCTGAGACGCCGATCCCCTGGTGGCACCAGGAACACCAGGAGCAGGCCCTGTGCTGAGACTAATGAAACTTCTGCACAGTCACCATGCTAGGTAAAGAAAGGTCTGCAGCAAAACTTCAATAACATATCAATTTGCCTTGAAGGAGAATAATATTCTGGTTGTTCCTTCAATGGCAGATTGGGGCAAAATATTGGCTTGCTTAACTGTATTGCGGGTGCTTTAAATGGTTATGTGTACTGCAGTTTGCTGATTTTTTGTTACCTCATAGCTGTCCTACTGCTTGGATATTTGGGGCCTTTTGCTTCTGTTTAACATGGAGTTTATAATTTAAAAGAGCTGTGATAGGGTGAAGTCACCACAAACAATTAAAAATCTTTTTTTGTGTGTTTTATATGTTGGTGGTAGTTTTGAAGGGGTTACCATTATAATCTTTTTGGTTTTAACACCTGTGGCAAGAAGCAATTTACAATGAGTAAATTCACTATTTAAACATTGGGGTAGAGCACTACTATTATGTGTTAATAAAGCTGTAATAATCTGCCACAATCAATCTTTCTCTTGCCCCGCCCTCTTGTCTGTGCTAATGTTCCACATTTGGAAGGTATTTCAGAAAGTTACAATGCTGAATGTTTTAATAATTCTGTGCAATGCTGAACACTTTCTACTCAAAGGAAACAGAAAGCGCTCAGTGCTTTGCAGGAGAAGAACTTCAAAGCTGCTGCCATACATAAGAAGGGCCCTGCCCTATTTTCATACAGTGAAAGAAATGGTCATGGGGTGGAGCCTATGCAGGAGAAAACAGCACTAATTGCAGAGGAAAGCAAGCATGGCTGGAAGCAAATGAGATTTATAGAGACAACATGGAACTAACACTTTTGGTCATCGTTACAAGTGGGTTCAATAGCACTAACCCATTAAGCAACCAGCTAATGACCAGGACCATCTCTGGCCAGTATTTCTGTAGTCCACCAGCTGTTCTTTGAAAGCTTAGGTACATCTCAAGCAGAAAATGCAAGTAGGGATATTTTACCATCTTAGCCGCAAAGCAGGAAGACTTAAAGAGAAGGAGAGATAGAAAAGAGTCTTGTCATATACAGATGCTGTGCAAATTGTGTAAATTAGGGACTTGGAACAGAAGGTAGAACAGTACTGTGATACAGATACATGTATAATGGAAGACAGGCAGAGAAAGAGAAGAGCAGAAATGGAAAACGTCTTCTAAAACTTAAATATAAAATAGGTCTATAAATTCCAAGTATTACTTTTCAAGTGAGCAAGTGTCTGAAAGGAGACTGCATAGATGCTTAAGGCAGCTACCAGGCCATGGAGCCAGCACCCTGGGCTTCCTCTCCGCTCTGGGCTGCTGGCTGCCAAGCAGCATGAGAGGTGTTCCCTGGCCTTAGACAAGTGTGTGGTAGCAAAAATGAACAAGATTGGCTCTTAGTCACTTAAGACCTGGAACCAACTACTGTTAAGTTAGAAAAGGTCAGGAGTAACTAAAAATTCATCAATTATGCTTTCTCCTTTCCTTCTGTTCTTTCCTATTCTGCTAGATATGTAAAGCAGAATTATTACAAAAAGAAAAAAAAGTGATTTTTCTCAGCAGCATTTTGACATGGAAACTTCTGTATTATAAAGTAATTATAGTACTTTCTTTCCTAATTGTGCCTTTCATCCCTACAGCCTGAAGCATGATAGGAGCATAAATGAATTATGTGTACATCGTCAGTCTCTCTCATTCTACATATGGGGAAACTGAGGACTACTTCCCCTATGTGTGGTGACTTTCCAAAATACCAATATATATTGGTGGAACTGTCCTCTAGAAATCAAAGCCTCTTATACCAGGATTTGGGCTTAAAACCTGACCAAGTATCTTAAGGTAAAATCTGCCAGCTATAAATGATCAACATGGGTCACTGAAAATCCCAGTTTGTTTTAATGCAGCCAGAAGTTTATCAAACTTAGTGCGGCCAATCAAAGATGAAATAGCAGCTAACTGAAGCTGAGATGTCTCAATTTTATTTCAACTATATTCTGACTGTGAAAAGAGCACCATGCCTTGCTGTGCAAGGAGTGTATCAAGTGTATCAGTACTCTCTCTTGAGATATGAACACCCACCCATCACTGTTTGCAAAAAGAAAGGCAAATGCAGAGTGTCTCCCAAAATACAAATGGACACAAGAATCTTGCCCTGGAATTGGGTGTTGGAGATGGGTCTCAGGCTTCCTGATCTCTCTGAGTAGGAGAGACAAAAGGAACCAAGACTCAGGACATGGGCTCTATGCAAAGGGAAGGAAGGCTAACAGATTAGCAGAGCGCTCCCACTGGCTAATCTGCAAGTGCAGAAACATCAGGTGAGATTCCCCACACTAGTATGCACAGACGGAGTGTTATTTCATGGCACAAAATGTCACCGAGAAAATGAAAACTCCCCAAAAACACTACTTTCAAGAGGTTGGTGTCTAATTGAGTGAAATAAATGAGAACTGCTGACATGGGGATTGTTCATATTCATCTATTTTTGCTGTGAGGTATCAAGAAAAATGAAATTATGTATTTAAATACTCAACCTTAATACTTATATTCCTCAAATACTCAATAGAATGTCAGTAAGAATTTTAAAAAGCTATTTTTGGAGGGGGGAGAAAGGAGGACTTGCACTGCATTTTCCATTTAAAAATGGCTTAAAAAGTAGAACAGACAAGCTTCTGTTGCTTTTTTTTTTTTTCCTTCATACTTCATACTTCATACTTCAAGTCAAATGCATTATCACTGGGCAGTGCTTGTAAAAGGGATATGGTCTTTAAAATCACATAAACTCAAGCCATCATAAAATGTTTGTTGAATTGATTGGAAGATGAAACAAAAAACTAATGCAAGTAACATGACCTCATTTCAATAATAATGTTGGAGGTTTTTTTCATTGTTTTAAAAATCTTATGTCTGGGAAGATGGGTAAAGATATTTTGTACACAGCAACTAATCTTAGTTTTCAAAGTGTTTTTGTTGTTGTTATTGTTGCTTCTTTAGATTCTTTGCTACATTTTTCTGTAACTGATTGATTGTAATCCTCAAATATAAAGAAAAAAATCCAAGTAGTAATTTACCAGCTGATAACTGAAATTAAGTATCAACTATTTTCATATATCAGAAATCTAACTACTGATTTTGAAGAATCTGGAAATATTTCCAACTCTCTTAACTGTTTCTTAGTGAACTAAGACACAGGAATTACAAGTTCAGCCATGCAAATACTTAGGCTTGTGATTCAGTTTAAGTAGTGACAATACTGTGAAAGTAAAATGCTCCAAGAATATAAGCGAGATAAACTTTGTTGGGAGAATTTTTTCTTTTTTTCTCAGACCAACTAATGCACTAGAAAAAGCAGAAAGGGGCCTGAAGGAGCTGCTGTAAAAAGCTGTAAGCACATATACTTTCCTAATAAAGTTAAACAAAGCTCTGACTAACCTTAAGTTAACCAGGGTAACCACTCTTAAGTGTTTGCAGATTTAGGGTTTCATTTTAAATTGTCAGGCTTTATAACTATTGATCACATTATCTTTTATTTTCTTTTTTTTTTCTTTTCCTTTCCTTGTTTTTTTTTTTTTTTTTTTTTTCTTAAACTTGAATACATTATTCAGCTCTGACAATGAGTTTTTTGTGATTAGTTTGAAGGTTAAGTGAGATGAGCATTATTGAAGTTTTTCTGTCCTTTGCTGACTCTGCTTTTTAAAGTGATACTGTTTTTCAAAGGATTTACATTCTAAAATCTCTTTCAAGCAAAAACTTTTCTTACAAAATTGGAGATAAATTGAAAAATCCTCAATCTCACTTGTTCCAAATAGGTTTAACTTTTTTTTTTTTTTTTTTGTCAAATGTGATGTGTGATATGAGGAAGTAAATCTGCAATTTTCTAAATCAGATACTAGTAAAGGTAAAACAGGGGGTTTGTTTGGGTTGTTGTTTTAATTACATGAAGGCATACTCTTAATTAGGCAAATCATAACTTGTACAACCTCTAGTTAGGATAGTGAAAATGGTCAAAGGCAATTACTATATGTGTGCCATTGAAACAAATTAGAAAAATAAAATTAAAAAAAAGGTGTGGGGGAGGAAAAGAACACCTCTTCACTACAGGTAGATGCATTCCATCTACTTGGCCTATGATTTAATGAATATCATGGAAACGGAATGCACCTCAAATAAAAGAACAGAATGAGAGAGAGAGAGAGAGAGAGAGAGAGAGAGAGCAAAGCATCCAGTGTTTTTCTTGGGTTCTTACTAATATCAAAATACTGAAAAGTTTGCAAGTTACCATGTGAATTTTTAAAAACATTCTCCTCCTTTGAGTATGCTAAAGCAGTAAATATCCCCTTCAGATGCCACTAGCACAGATAGTCTATATTGCTGCTACACTAGATTAAAAGCAAGTTCTTTCTAAAACTCTGTATAACTCTGTATAAGTATATGCATGCAGCACTGTTGATTTCAACGGAGTAGACCACATAGAAGACTAGAATTTGGCCCACAGGGTTTAACATTTAAAAAAATGTATTACTAACAAACATGACTAAGTATATTTAAAGAGCAGCTTCATGATTCTGCACAAGTGTTTTCTGAAATGGTCTAAAAGAAGGTCTAAAACTTACCACACAAGTCAGGTCTCTTGATACATCCACTAGTTGCTGTGCTACTTGCAAGTCCATTAAAGGCTGCTAAGCCATCAGAGCTGTAAGCTCTTAGGACTGACAACATGTTCATCTGCTTCTCCAGGACCTGTGGACCCTGAACTTGTTCAGCTTTCATCACTCCTTGTGAAGTTTCATGGGAGGATAGAAGATTCTGACTGTGCCACTGCTTTTCTGGTGCTTGTGGCAGTGGTGATACGAGCCCTTGTGCTGGTTGTGAGGTGACCATACTTTGTATATTGTCGCCTCCTTCGCTGCTTTCCTTGTTTAGGGCAGACAACTGCTTATTCATAATATCTGGTTCTGTTTCAATGTCCTCATCTTCAATGTTTTCTTCCTTGGAAGACTCCATATCCTCAGATGAAGCTATGTCAGAAAGGTCATCAGTAGCACTTTTATTTACAGAGTCAGAGAGAAGAATATTTGGGTCATCTTCGGGTTGTGGTTTTATTTCAGATTCATTACTGGTGCAAGAATTTTGTGTTCCCATGCCAATAACACCAGGATAAACACCAAACTGCTTATAGAAGTCTGTTGTAAAATTACAAAAAGTGGATTCCATGTGGCTGGGCCAGGCAGTACTCTTTTGCTCTCCCAGGGTCTCTTTATTTTGTCCTTGGGTCATTTTCTCAGAAGCTGAGTCCAGCTGGCTAAGTATGTTTGAAACTACTGCCTCTTTGTTGGACTGTACAGAAGAGGGGAGCAAGCTCACTTTATTAACTGAGGCTGAAGCTTCTCTAGATTGGTCTTTGTTGTTCCCTATGATGTTGTCTTTACGTTTAGCCTTGCCCAAGTGATTGGCCTGGAGGTGCAGAGCCATTAGTTCCATAGATGAAGTTGTAAAGGAGCAAAATAAGCAGCCATGCCAAGCAATATTGTCTTGCACGGTAACAGATGAACCTGGGAGGGAGGCTGCATCTGGCCTTACGGATAAGTCAAGAGGTTCATATTGTGACTTTTCTGTCTTTCGCTGTGAGGACTTGCTACTGATCTTTTCCTCACCCCCATCTGAACCCAGAGCTTTTGCTGAAAGTGGATCTGACAGAGCTTTATCCTTCATTTCTTTTTCTTTCTTCAAAGAACTTAAGACAAAGTTGTCCATGAAAGCTTGCAAAGACCCTTGAAAGTTCACACCATTCCCAACCATGTTCTGGTAAGCACGGCCAAGTTCAGAGAAGTGTGTTCCTTTGGAAGATATGTCTGAACCCTTCATATTGTCTGAAGATACCTCAGATGACATACCAGCTGCTTGTCCTTGCTGATCTCCAGAAGACAGCATTCCTGACGTCCACTGCTGTGAGACCATGCCACTTCGGAAGTCGATACCAGGAAGCCCCTTGAAGGTTCCTCTCAGTATATCTGGTCTAATAAACATGGAACTTTTACTTGATGTCTCTTCTTTGTGTTCTTGATTTGCAGTCTGCCCAGAGAGTGGTCCTGCTCCATTCTGTCGCTCCCGATGGTGCCTTTCCAAATGGTACTTGAGGGATGCAGACTGAGTACCAGCATAATCACAATGTGGACACTTGTAAGGCTTCTCACCTATGTTTATGCATAAAAAGACAAATACAAGAGAAGAGAGTTAACTGCACTTTGGTGTATGGATGAATGAAGAAAAAAAATCAACATTAGCTGCATGAAAACAGGAAGATCTTACAGCTAATAATTCATTTTTTAAAAAGAAACGCCTTTAATTGAAGACTAATTCATAAGCTGAATATTTCTAAAATGGGTTTCCAGAATGTGGGGCTATTCAGGAATGACATGGTATCTACACACAATTAGCCATCTTTTTCTTAATCTAACATGTAGAAAACTGTAGTAGAATTAAAAGCTATGATTATGAAAATGAAGCATAACAATTTCAACCACAGTAATCATTAAAAGTACAAGTTTAAAAAAAAGAGAGACAAAGAATGTAACAAATGGATGGTTGCAATATTTTGTGTATACAATTGCTCTAAAATTTGTTTAAATTATACACATGGAAACCATTTTTAAACCTAAAAATTTTATGGCACTGTTATGCAAGACTGAAATGAATGATTTAAGTCTTGCTCTGCAGTAAATCATGGATATAATTAGCAAATGGCATACTGCACAAGTAATTTATCATTATTTGGAGGGCACCATTCCAGAAGGATTCAAAGATCTGCAGACCTACTGCATTGTTTCTAAATAAAGAACTATAAACACAGATTCTATAAAATATTAATATCATTATACTACATTATGATTGCAACATGTAAGAACATATAGTTAAAATAAAAAGTAGTCAATAAAATTAAAAATCAAGTAATAAAAAAGTACAAAATATACTTAGTTTCTTTATTTTAAATTAGCATTATCTACTGGCTTTTGCAGTCTTTTAAATTTGTGCTAATGGCAATTCTAATGCTCAAATAGTAAAATTTACCTGTCATAAGTGCTTTCCTAGGATTAGCTCGAATAGAGCTTTAAAACATATAAGTTGATGTTCATGAATTAAGTATGTATTTTAGTCCTGTACAAACTTTTATTGTTTGTCCTATACTTTAAAAGAGGCAGCAGATATTACGTGCATAATAAATATTCACACATAAATCATATATCCAAAAACAATGTATGTCTAAGCAAACATACATCTAAATTTTTGCACAGCACCTGTTAGGAATACAGAGCTCATTTTAAAGGAAGTATAGAAATACTCACAAAAAGAGACAGAAATGTGAAAAACCTGCAAACTGTCAATACTGACAATTAGTGCTATCAGGGAGCTCAACAACAAGAAGAAACTGTTTTCTCTACATAGCTTTTTCTCCTAAGTGCACAAAAGATAATGGCCAACCTCTTCCAAATGCTGTAATGGAAAAATTTGTTTCAAAAACTTCTTCCATAGGCAAACAAGAAAAACAAACAAAAACACACTGTATAATATTATGTACTTTACCAAACCATCTGGAAAGTCACCCCTTTTCAAATATCCTCAAAATCTGATTAAAACAAAATTGAAAGGCTTTCAAACTTTCTGATTTGTTTAAGCTACAGGCTCAGCTGAAAGTCGGCAAAGACTTGGGAAGCTGCTTCTCTTGCTGATCACAGAAACTTACTAATGAGATGCAACACAAGTCCACTCGAACTGACCAGGAAGGCTGACTGACTGGATATGTGGAACAGTAGGTGGATACATGCTGTAACTCAGACAGGGCTAAAGTAAATTATAAGGAGTGAAAATCCTAAATCCATGTGTAATCCTAAAGCTAAATGATGAGATGTGAGAGCTTTACATCAACCATGTTAATTGACTTTTTTCAAGAAGGAAAGCACAGCATCTCAAACAGTAGGTGTTCAGCAGTGGAAGAGGTAGGAATTAACAATGTTCATGCTTTAGGCCTGGGTCCACATAGTTTAAGGGAAGAAAGCAGGTTTAAACATTTCAGTGCAACTTCTGAGTCTTTCACAATCACCTGATTAAGTTCTGGTGCTCTACCACCAAGAAGTACATCTGCATTCAGTGGTAGTCATGCACAGGCGAACAGTTCCTATGGAATGCATCTTGTCTGCTTGGGCTTCTCTGTCCTCAGGTGGAAGTCTGCACACATGTGCGTGTGTGTACATACGCACACCCACCCCGGTCCCATCACAGGCATTTCAGGGTAGGGATAAGGGGACAGAAGACCTTGGCTGTCGATTTGTTTGCATTTCTGCAGGGTTGTTTGGGAGTGTGTAAACCCTGACAGCTGTGCTGTCAGTCAGAACGTGGACAAATATTAACGCTGTTTCTACAACATGCACATGCTGCGGTATTTTTGAGCTGTTTTCCATGATTTTTAAGTTTGTCCCCCAGTTACTGTCAATTACACAACTGTCACTAAAAGCCTCTGACACAACAGAGATACTTCAAGTATTGTCTAAGTAATCAGACTGGTGAAAAACAGCAGACTTTATAAGGTTAAATGCTCTCACTTTTGAGTTTTCACTACTCTTGAAAAGTCCTTCCACAACATCCCCTATGCCTTTACAAAAATCTTTAACACAACTGTATTGATCACTTCCTTTTATTGTAATGATAGTTCAGTGTGTGTTTGCATGGCACATTAAGTGACACCATCAATAAGTGTCCCAGTATTGCAGGCACTATGTCAACTGCAGGATAACAAACTTCGGCAGGGTGAAAGAGAATTTTGAAATATAAGCTGCTCTAATGTTGCTAAAATCATGCAGGAGGTGTTCAAAGGAATAAGTATTTAAAAACAGGTATAAGTGAGTAAAAATATGCTAACTGGTAATATTTTGCACTAGTGAAAAGTACCTTTGGTCTAAAGTACTGGGTACAGCAACATACTCTTATTTTGAATTGCAGAGCCCTGAAGTCATTGCATTTTCCTTTTGAAGGCCTCTCCTCTGAGTGAGCTTCCTTTTAGCAGAAGAGATCTGGACACAGCTTGCCACAAACACCATACGCACTGGACTGAAATAAGACACTGACTGAGATGGTATGATAAAAAGTTCAAATCTCTCCTCACCTTGGTACACTGCCTCTGTGGTGCTCCTACCTCTTGCATGGCTAGAAACGAGATCTAACATGGAAGGTCTGCAATTGGACTCGACATGTAGCAACACACTGTGCCACCTTTACACTACAGCACTGGCCAAATAACATCATTCAAAGGGAGTATTCAAACTTTTTTTTTTTCTTTTTTCTTTTTACCTCTCTCTCTTTTGGATCAAAATGTTGACAGTGATTAGTGTACTTCAAAGCAATCTTAACTGTTGCTATTTCAAGTGCAGGCACTGGGAGAAGGGAAAGGGAGTAGGACTGAGGAAATCATCTTTGAATCTTTGAAATTTACTGTTTCACTATTTCCTAAATTCAATAATTGGCAATAATACTCAGATGCTATTTCATTCATTCAGATTAACAACCAGTAAGGCCTGTGTAAGTCTGTACAAATGACAAAACAGAGCTATAAGCTTCTATGGGAAAAAAGCTCAACCTAACTTGAAGCAAACAAACCAAAACTCCAATGCAGTTTCAGTGGAAAACCCAAAGGACCCCTGATTTCCAGAACACTAGCAACAATTGCAATTGTGTATGTTCAAAGAATATTAAAGGAGTAAGAGAGCAAGGGCACACTTCCTGCCAGAAGATAACGATAACCTGTTTTTATCTCACACTTGGAAGAAAGGTTTCAGAGAATTCATCCTAGTGTAATGATTACCCAGGTTATATTGCCAAGAGCAGCATCTGGATGAGTTATTTAACACTTAATATCAGTTCACATAAATTAAGATTGCCATGTAGGAGTGAGGGAACATGATTTTTTCAAAATAATTTTCTGCATTTCATATCTTAGAGTCATTTTTCATTGTTCACAAAGACAATGACTATCCCAATCTTGCTAATTCTCCGGTCCTGTTTTCACCCCTGCAAACCCTTTCAGAGTGGAGTAGAAAGAGTGAATATCCCAATATGTACAATAAAAAAGCATCTTGTAGAGAGCAATTTATCTAGGCAACATAATCACAGTTCTGATCTATCTACCAATCTGATTTTACAAGACACAAGACATCTCACAAAAACTATTTTATATCAGGATACAATAAAATAATAAAATTCAATGTTGCTTGTAAAATCTGAACAAAAACTTGGTATGTAACTGGAAACAGACATGTTGCCCAGTAGAAACAGGTCTATTTGTATAGTAGGTTGCATAAACAGTGAGGATGTATAACCTATTCAAACTACTACTAGGTCTTCTCAAAATGCAATCTGATCATACTAGTCATAGGAATTATCTATGCTGGGGGACCACAACCAGATTACAAATAAATTTACACAGTTTAAGGCCAGAAGGGACAATTATGATTGTCTAGTCTGATCTGCTGTTCAAGACAGGCCAAAGATGCTCACATGGTAAGTCCTGTATCAAAGTCAGAACTACAATTTGACACAAAACATACTTGTCTTAGTTTAAATATATTCTGTTTCAACCACAGCAATGAAGAAGAATCCAACATGTCCTTATGTAAACTATTTGACATGTTAATTATTTTCACTATTCAAAATGTGTGCCTCATTTCTAGTTTGAATTTGTCCTAAGTCTGTTTCCTGTACTGAACCTCACTACATTTTTTCCATACTACACTAACCAGATTTTTTAATCAACAATCCATTTGCAGAGGAAGGGACTTGCACTCACCTCTCCACCTTTTCTTGCTCTGGAGTAGAACACCCTTCCCAATTTTTTCTATGTCCTTTTAAATTATGGGTTCCCGCTGAAGTCTTAATGAAATTTCAACTTGATATTATTCTCATAGAAAGACTGTTCATATCCATAGCTATAGCAATCATCTAACAGCTTCCTTTCTGTTGCTTTTCTGCCATAATACTAGGCCCAGTTCATCAACACCTCTAGTATTTGTTCCTTTAGAGTTTGCTGATTTTAAATTCATATTGTTGAAAAGAGCCCACTTGACTATGCAACTAATCAGTCCCTCCCCATGATTTTTAGCATTTTACGATTTTTGTGCCATTGGTAAATTTTATCAACAGTAATTTGATACTCTTCCAAATAACAATGAAATACCAAATACACTGAGCTGAAAGCGCTGCTGTGGGACTGCCAGGTTACGTACCACTTTTCCTGTGTATACTGTTGGTTTGGGGGCAAATGTCACATAGAACAAGTTATTTTCACAAGCCTTGAGAGAAACTTAAGAAACTTGATAAAACTTACTTTCATAAAATGAAATCGACTGGCATTAACTATGTTACCATTTCTTAATTATTTACCAAATTAATTCTGTAATTTTACCTAAAACTTACATCAATGGGTAGTCCATTTATAATTTCAAAGTCTTACTATTCTTTGGGTTTGGAAAAACTAGAATAGCTCTAGAATAGCTGAAGCTTTTTTTTTTTTTTTTCCTAAATGAATTTTAATGGTTTGGAGAGCTCTTCAGCAAGGGTTTTTAAGACTTTATCTGCAAGTTATCCAGTCTAATTCATTCTAAAAAATACTAAAATGTAGTGGGCTACAGTATAACAGCCTCACTACTTAATGGCAGAACTGCATCACTGGAAAATACTTATAAAAGCCCATCATGCTTATTTCTGAGAACAGAGCAGAAGAGTATTTAGTCTTCCCTACCACAATAATTTTTTTACACATATTGGCCATTACTAGCAAGATACCAAGTGTTAAACCTGCAAGATCTACAGACGTTACCTTGTACTCTATAACCTTAATATCCACGTACATATCTTTACTGTTTCTTTTAGTTCCCCTTACCAAAATCTCTGTACTTCTTAACTGTTGATTTATATTTACTGCTGTGAGCTTATTTGTTCATTTTTTATACTTAACATGCAGCTTTTTAAAAATCTGTAATGCACTCTGCACATCCGTTCCCCACTGAATGCCCTCCCACCTTTTTTAAAAAACAGATTTCTCATGGAGTTTGCCTGTGGACTGTCCCTCTCTCCTCCTCAGCACAGTGAGGTCCATGCATCAATTCAGGAACCCCATACCTAATGCTCCAGTAGGCAGTAACAGGGTTTTGATGGATACTCAGGGACAATGTGTGTCTCAGTTGGATCCTATACATTTCTAAACATGCTATAGTTTTCTTTCATGCAAAGCAAATGAAATCAAACATCTTTTAATTCCAGAGAATACTGCTTAATGAAAATATTGAAAACATTTTATAGCATTTTTATTTTACCATTGAAACAGTTATTTATAACCTATTTTATCCATTGTGCAGTAGATATTTTAGAAATGAATTGCTGTATGGTTTAATTAGTTCATTATTATGCCTATTCTTACATGGTAATTTCTTTTATCATTCTAATCATTCACTTCACACTTTTTAAACCAAATGGAATATCAAAAGTTCTGTAGGATTATTTTTGGATCCTGCACATGTTTCACCACACAATTAATCTGTTTGTCAGAAATACTAGTTAACTTCTTTTCTTTACTACTTTCCTTTACTAGCTATTTCTCTCTATTATATATGATTAAACTACTTCTATCCTTTAAGAGGACAGGCTTGTGATGCTTTTCACTCAGTTTATTAAAGATTTTTAAATAGTGCACTAGGTATTATGATAAAATATTTTAATTTGTATAAAGTTTTATAATTGAATATTCTCATTTATTTATATCTCATCTACAATATTTATTTAGTCTTTTTACATGTCTTTACTTAGTTAAAATGCAGAGAGATAAATACAGTTGTTCCTTTGCAGGGAAGATTCAGTACATTAATATAAACTGCACGCTAATTCCCCCAAAGCATATATATATATATATGTTGTAAACCTGAAGACTTTTTACACAGCTGCTTATTGCTAAACAGTGCCTTGTCCAGAAGGGGACAATCTGTGTCTCTAATTGCTGTCACTGAAGCTGAGATTCATTATGTGACTTTCCCATTAAAATGTGAGCATTAATTTGTATAATGAAATATCACCCACTGCAGTGTTCATTAGCCATGCCCTACTGTATACTGCACATTGTTAGCTACCTAGAAACTGTAGTTAATTTCACTAATGGATATTTCCCTACTTAGTGTTTGGTAGGAAATTTATACTGTAACATTACCTCTTAAACTTTTAAGGAAATTTAAATTCAATCAATTATTTTCAACAAAAGTTTGGGACGTCATTAAGACAGGAGAAAAAGCATTCCTGTACAATGTTAAGGATGGGAAATCTGGAGAAATCTACAGAAATGAAAAGTCCTTTTAGTTCTTCTTAGAAATGTAAGAATAAAGGATGTTCAATACCAAAATTGTCTTCTCTTGGAGCACACATACCCATTTTCCTTAATTATTCATGTTGCTCATCCCACTACAAGAGCCTTCAGAGAATGGCAACAGGCAGTCTTTTTTTAGGAAGAAAATGTGAATTGAATTCATTTAAAACTGCACCATTTTTACTGTATTTTATCAGTTAATCTCAGCAGGTTTTGAAATTGGCTAGTCATATTTCCAAGGGAAACTACAGTTAACACTGTAAATATAATACATGTAATACTTGTAAAATGTGTATCACCCATATCATAATATACCTTCAGATAACGGACACAACCTTGCTAAACTGCTTCTTTCTACCCATATCTGTCTTAAGTTTCTTCAGTTTAGCACAATCCAAACCATTTTCAGGGCTATACTTTGCTCATGCACGTTATTCTGTTTTCATCATACAAGGGATTTAACTGTGCCAGTGATACAGGAAATATAGCTGAGCACACAAACCCAAACTGGTCCACATCTGCAGCAGTTTCTGAATGCTAATGTGAAGTGCAAGAGGTGCTAGAGCCCCTATGTAGTATGTTGCTTGCCAAACATACTTTTATGCTATTGCAGAACATAGCAAATTTTAATTATTTACATTTAACTGTTTCTATGATGTCCAAAGTTCCAGGCATGTAACATAAAAATAACACATCTAATTGGTTTTCGTGGGAATTGAGAATGCTCAAGAACATACAGAAGATACTCAGCTCCTTGAATGATGGAACCCTACATTGCTGCCTGCAGAGGGGAAAAATGCAAAGTCCAGATATGCATATTATTGGTCTGAGATATTTTATATAAGAAAGTTTTCCTTCTCTCAGTCTAAGCACCTCTGAGCTGTCTGTGTTATAACCTTCACAGCTCTATTACCATTATTTTATAACCAGGAAGCTGAGTCACAAAGTGGCTAGTCCACCCATTTTACTGTGAGTTACAACCTGAATCCAGTTTTTTCTTTTCCTAGACAGATATCCTAACCACTGGACCCTCATGCCTTTTCAAACACCATCACAGACACTGTTCTGAAATTATTAAAAGAAGAATGACACTATTCTCTGGCTGGTTTGAAACAGAATACAGAAGATATTCAGTACTGGAGAATTGTATAAGTATGGGGTCATAACTAAACAACTAAAATCACCAAAGCATTCAATTGTCTTTCCTAAAATATTCTATTTCATTAATGTGATATACTTTGAATTTTTGCATTCTCTCTCTCTTTTTTGTTTTTGTTTTTGTTTTCCATAAAATATTTTTGGGATACTATTATTCTTGCTGGGTTCCGAAAAAAATAGCAGATCTATTTATGAATTTATTTTTCTTCATGCTTTGCAAAAGTCCAGATTCACTATAATTTTAGACATAAGGTCAAATTTTTACTTTGATCGGTATAGCTTCAGTGTTTTAACAAAATCTCTTCCCAATTTCACATGGGGCACATACAAACCTTCCCTGTTTCTGTCTCTTTTCACACTGAGTTTTTGTGAGTTGAAGTAGGTAGTTTTGAAGAAGCAGGACAACACAGCCCATCTCTATCCCCTAGTCAATATAAACAAGTAATTTAGGAGGGTTATGGGGTATTCTTTCTTTCCTTTCTAAGCCATGAGGCTCTAGAAGATTTTGCCCCGAGAGTTCTTCCTCTCTTCTGTCATGGATGTGCTAAGAAACTAACCCTTCAACTGTTTTGAGAGCAAGAAAGAGGATAAACTCTGATTTTACATAATTATGCCCTTTTCTTTTCGTACGGCAACAAGCAGACATCATATCTTATTCTCATCCCCTTAAAGCTGTTCAAGGGTGAATATCATTGCACTAGAAAATAAGAAGAAACCTCTACAGTGTTGGCACTCCAATGAGTTTTTGGTATTTTGTTGTTGTTACTGTTTTATTTTGAGAAGCTTCTGTGATAGCAAACTACACAGACACTGAGCCCCTGTGTTGAGAAGGTTGCAACCATAAATATCCAAAGGAAAAAAATAAGCAACCCAAGTCACTAGCTAATTCTTTTAAAACAGAGCATAGCTTCCTCCTCTTGTGAAGGATTAAACAGCTTCTCTAGCTTTTTTGGGCCAATTGCCACAGAAGCACCTCCTGGCTGGATCAGACTTTGGGTCTTGTGTTGGCATGCGTACCAAACCAACCTACTCATGTGCCTCCAAATACACAGATGTTCAAAGGAACCTGACTTCTGCTGAACTGCTTGAGCTCATCTCTAAAAAACAGGTGCTGTGAGAACAAGAACAGTAATTGAATTAATGTAGTGGAGAAACACAGTAAAGTGTTTTTTATCAGTCAGTTATATGATCCAGGCATATAATAAAGACAGAGTGTGACATAAAAAGCAGGAAACTGTCCTTGTTAAGTATGAGCTAACCAATATTTATTTAATAACTGGTATCTATTACATCATTTCCATTTACTGTAGAGCAACTTAATTTTTATTAAACAACTCTAGTAATTTGCCAATTTACATTTTTATAATATTTATTACGATTATTTCCAATATGTAAAACACTGTTCCATTTAAACATACTCTTGTCATTATTTACAAATACTTTGTTCTCAACCTAATGGAAATTGATCTTTATCTATTTTAATATTATAACGCCTTTTAAATGTATTGCAAATGTTATTTCAATAATCTATGTTTGTTTTTTTGTTTGTTTTTTTTTGTCTGTATTACTTCATACATGCTTTAGTTCTTGTTTTAATTTTGTTTAGTAACTTTTAATATACAATTTTTATGGAATATTTCCATTTCAATTAATTTACTTTCCATTAGTTCTAAGCCACAAATACCAAATGCGCAATCATTGACATCTTTATAACAACAAATAAATGACCGCTATATAATAAAGCAAAAGGAGAGATGGGTATACTCAGGTTATTTTAAAGAATTTTCCTTCACTTCTCCACTAGCAAAAATGTCAAATTGTTTAAACCTCATAGTTACAGGATTATTTCCCAATAAAATAACTACAATGGTTTGTTTTTACTACATTAGAGAGCAAACACATAGGGTTTGCAGTTTTATTTTTCCTATATCCTTTATCTTTCATTTTTCCTACATTCACTAGTCCAAGATAAGGAAAAGAATATTCCTGCCCTAAGCAGCTTGCAATCCAGACATACTACTTTGTGGGCCAGGTTTTAAAATTCAGATCAAACTGTTGTTGTTAATTCCTATTCCACAGTCCAAAGAAATAAAGAAAAAAAATACAATGAAGAAACTTTCCCATCTCATCACTGATTTATTTATTTATTTTTTCTTTAAGCAAATTTCAGCCTTCATTTTCAAGATTTCAAAATCAGGCCTTACATTCTCAAACCCAATATTAAACATTACACCTGTGCAAGAACACAGAAGTGTGATTGCCAATTTTGGGAAGGGAGGCAAATACTGCTTATCTGCTACCTCAGTGAAATAAAAAAATATGGTGACATTTTTCATGCAAGAGGTACAAATGAAAATTATTTCTACATGCATTTCGTTTTATCTGTCAATTACAAAAATAGCAGTAACATTCTGAAATTCGTTTAAAATATCTTAAAAAGAAAATGAATGACTCCACAACTGCACTGCCCACTGCACCTGTTTACAAAACCAAGTGTCCTAAATCTCCAGCTTTGCACACTCTCCCAGAGCACACTGCAATACCTAAGACTTGGAAGAAAACAATATCAGGTTGACCATGGACAGAATCTCTAGTGACATCAGCAGGACCTGAGGATGTCAACATTGTAAGTCAGATCCTAACTATGGAGATAGTAAGCCTTCCTAAATATATGCTGTGTCTCTGTGTGAACTCTATTGTGCACATATACACTTTTAAGCAAACATGGTATTATAATTTAAATGGAATGGTTACGTTTTTTTAGTATCTAGAGCAGTGACATACAAAAATAAAGAATCTAGATCAGTAGTAAGTCTCTGTAGGGTAGAAAGACTGGTTTTCATATTAAAATAAAATTTGGCAAGATTTCCCATGCTGCAAAAACATGGTAAGTATTACTATGTCCAAGCAGTACGTTGGGTTAGTTCTAGCACAAAACAAAACAAAAGCAAGCAAACAAACAAACAAACAAACAAAACACAGATCCATAAATTCATATGAACAGTGAGAGGTTACAAATGAGCACGTTAAATTGAACAAAAATAGTAACGGAGCAAAACATACAGAATCCCTAAGTAGATGCTACAGAAGGCCTTTGAAGCAGTGAGTATAACTAAGTGTGAAACCAATAGGCTTATGCCTATTGAAGGACAAGGGTAATTGAAGGAAACAGTGATGAAGTGGGGAAGGAGACAGAAATAACCTCAACTGGGAAAAGATGATTCTAATAAAGTGGTCTTTATCCAACAACACATTCCTTGTGCTTTTATTTAAGACTGTCATATATCTTTCTCAAAAGACTCTCCAACTAACGAGTCCAAATCTACACTGGGAATTAAGGCTTCTAGCCACATATTATGTTAACCCCCATACACACATCACTTGTGTCGACAGTGCTCCGCTCCTCTTGTTCCTCTCACCTGTATGTATTCTCAAGTGGACCTTTAAGTGATGTGATGTTCTGAAAGTTTTTCCACAATATGGGCAGTCTTTCATGGCAGAACCAAGGCTCCTGTCTCTCAGTAAAGCTGGCTGTTGAACTCCTACAGATCTCCCAGCTTCTTCTCCAATGTCTGCAACACAGAAATGTTCTCACATCACTTCAGCACATGTCAGAAGTTGTTCTCTCTAAAACTGCTAACAAAACACAAAGTTAAACATGTCAATACTACACCTGTCTATTTCATTCGTTAAATCTGACAGAATGCTGACAATTCATGTATTTTCTTGTTATTCTCTTAAATTATTTCATCTTTCCTATCATCATTTTAAGCAGCATATGGTACCTTTATATTGAACTGAATTATACAAGAAAAGAAACAGCTGTGTCAGCAGCTGGTTTGATTTCTTCTTTTGCTTAGTTCCTATTAATTTTTTCCAAAAAGTTTTGAATTGTTGTTTTGTTGAATCTATTTCATTATAAGTATTGTAAAAATGTGCATGTTTTTAGAGAGAAAAAGGTTGTATCAGCATGTAAAAACCTCCCATAAAAATCGAATCGCAGTGATGAGTCCAACAGAAGTGGTAGTGCCTACACACAAAGCTAACCAACTTTCCTCTGCAACACTTCAACATTAGAGTAATGACACCTGACCTAATATCACAGGAAAGCCAATGGAAAAATTGGTCAGATGAGGGGGGATTCCTTTGCCCTCTCACTCACAGCTACTGAGTTTTCTCCTTTGATCTTCATGGCTGCAGTTACTCTTTGCTTTGTAATACGATGGATGAGAGTCCAGGACATCTTTTCTCTCTCCTGATATAAAGAAACAGTCATTCTCAGCCACCCTGAAGAAGCTGCTATTATTCAAGCAGGCTATGGACAAAACAACTTGCAAAAGACTGATATGAATATTACAAAACATTGAGCATTTTTAAAAAGTCATTACTTAAACCACAAAAGACTCAGCTATCACCTTGTACTTACAGGGTCATGTAACATCACATATAGGTATCAATTCACATTATCACCAAAGAGTATCATGGCACATGTTGAAATTCTGAAATAGATTTACGATACTGGCACACCACAGAGATACAATACACATTGACACATTACCATACCTGTGTGCAAAAGCTGAGCTACGAGGTCTGTATTGAGGTGGGGAGTAAATAGTTAAAACCTGTGTGCAAAGTCTTGACTATTTCAACCATAAACTAGTGACTGAAAATGCTCTGTCTCTACCCATTTGATACATAACTAAAGCTGTCAGGAAACACAGTGCAGTTTACACAGCATTACCTCTTAAGTGGAACTGATGGAACATAAGAAAAATTTAAACATTTCGCTCTAATAAGAACTGCTCACAGAAGAGCAGAGACCCAAATACCACATTGCTGTAAAAGGTAAAACTAACAAGAATTTCATTATTTATTATAAAATGGTTACTCTAAATAATTTCACTTAAAACTGAAAGAAGGGGGTGACCGAAAAAAGAAAAAGGAAAACGAAAAGGAAAAAGTATAAATACTTATCTTAGTCACATATGTCATCAAGCTATTATTAATAATCAACAGGCAAAATCTGATTCTTGAAAATGACATTCTTTAATACTTTCTGATTGCTCTTACACTGCAGAGTTATGGCACACTATTTCGGATACAAGGCTTGTAACTGTCATTTTGAATTATTCACATGTATATGAAGAAATATAATGCAGAGTTTATTTTTCCTTTCAGAATCCAAGAAAGTGTACATAGGTGCTAGTCTATAATTCCAACTTTCCTAAAGCGTTTAGACTTTGCACTTTTTTTCTCCTCAATAGTTGTATATAATCACATCCAAAACTGCTTCAGGAAAAAAAGAATTCCTGAGTGCAAAAAACCTTTATGAAGTGCAAAATACGGAATGTAGATAATAAATTGTGGGATTTTATTTTCATTTTCAACAAATACTATATGAGCATTATAGATAAGTATATAGATAAAGCTAACAAGCCACTCAGGAGGAATTTACCGAATAAGTCTACTAGTTATGTTTTGCTAAATGTCACTCTAAATGATGGCCTGTTATCCATCTGCCTTTTATCTTTCTATCTAGAATATGTGTGGCCCAATAAGAAAGAATAAATTTGTAAGATAAACAGCTCACTTTGCAGATTTAAGAGTCTAATTTTCACTTTACACAAAATTGATTTTTTTCAAGGCAGCAAGATGATGGAGTTTACTCTAGCACTAATCCCTCTGAAAAAGCAAACTGAAAACAACAATGAAGCAAAGAAAGATGTGGGTGGTCTGAAGAGTTTTCTTTTAGATTTAAGTAGACATACAGTAGATAGCTTCAAAGGCTTAGCCCCAACAGGGGCCTTACCTTGAAGAATTTTTCTTCCCACAGTGAAAGCATTCCTAAGACTTTAAAGCTGGGCTGAGGGGGTTTCTTTTGAATTCCTCAGCCTACAAAGCCCACCGAAGCACTAGAGGCCATCACTACCTGAATGAACAACTTTACATCTAAGTCCTTTTATTTCCAACAATGAAAAGATACGTTCAAGGATGCCATCTGTCCCCATCAAATGCTACCTCGACTTCTTACCACGGCCCTGTTTTGGCAAATTGTACCTATTTGTCAAGGCACTTAAGTTTAAAATATGCTTAACTTTAAAACGCACTTACATCTCATCGCTGTCAAGTTTTTTATACTGACTTTCTTAAAACAACTTATGGAAAGTGAAGGGGGAAAAAATGTGAAACAGAAAGAGGATAAGTGATTAGCAAGGAAAGAGTTATGAGGCAAACTGGTGATTATAGGTTAAGCCAAAAACAATATATGGGAAGAATGAAAAATCTTCCACTTTACCAGTAATAATTTCTGCTGCACCTCGGATGTGCCCCTTTCTCCTGCTTTGTTACCCCCTTTCTAAGCACAAACTCAGTTATGTTAATGCATGCAGAACTGTGGCAATGTTTTACAGACCAGCAGAACTAAGATTAGGCTCACCAAATCCATCTAATATATGACTTACTTAGGATTTGAGCTATGGTTTTCAGGCTGCTCAATTCTGAGGATAAAAGATCAGGAAGGAAAGAGAACAGTTACTTATCTTGCAGTCATTGTGGTCCATTGAGTTATGTGGTCTACATGATGTGCACTCGATGCACATGAGATTAGGCTTCTTTTTTTTACTACCTACTTCCATTACAGGCAGGTCTATGTCCTGAATGTCTTCCTGCCCATCCCTACCTTTCCTGATTCAAGTGCAGGAAATAACAGAACCGGGTATGAAATATTGTGTAGAGTTACAGGCTAGATGCAAAGCTTCCAAGCTTTATATCTGAATTTACTTTCACTGAGCTTTTGTTTCACTTTGCTCAAAGCAAAAGCCACATGTAGAACTTCAAAAAGCAACATTCAGTTCTAAATAAGAAACCTGTCTTTGTGTCAGAGCAAGGAGAAGGACACATCTGTGAGACCTTCCACACACAGCCAGAGGACACGCAGATACACCTCCTCATCATGGTGCGCAGCTATGAAGCAGCTTCTAGGGGTGATGTGCTGGGACACCTCTTGTATACCATGCCTTGGGTGATCATAAAGTCCCAATTTGTTCTGCAGCCACTTGTGTAGCCAGCTGTAAGTGCTCAACTCAAGCTGCGCTCAGTTTGCTGTGGAACTTGTCTCTGGCACAATGGGGATTCACCGGAGCAGCCTTGAACTGTTCCACAGTGAAAAGGGACAGGGGACAGGCTCGTGGCCAGAGGCGCACACAGAGGCAGGTACTTCACACCAACCCTAGCACAGCCATCCACCCACCTGCACACCGTGCCTTGAACAAAGAGCAAAAACATCTAGGCTTGGCTGAATGCTCTTCACAGCTTACAGGTGGTGACAATCCCCTATGAAGGACTCAGATGCAACAGCCAGTGGCTTTGTCTTCAAGAGCTACTGTCCTGTAGCATTCACTTAGTGACAGCCATGAGACGAGTACAAGAAAAGAAACTTCACTTTAACATCCATATCAGAAGGTAGTATTTAGCTACATAGTCAAAGAGCTGATTTGGCCAAAACGTGAACGAGTCTATTTACCACACAGACTGAAATGAAAATTGAGCAAGCTGTAAGATCAGTATTTGCAGGACTAGCTGCAGGACTAGCCCTTCGTCAGACAGAAGCCCCCTCTCTGGAGAGGAAGGACAAAAAGCCAGCACTGGAGAGGAGCTCCACAAGGCTTCAGGCTGTGTCCACATCCCCTGCAGTATAGGAGATTTCCTCAGAGCCAGATAACACCAGGAAGCAGTTTTGAGCCAGGAACATTTTTACAGTAGCAGGTTAAAAGAAAATAAGTGAGAAGTACACTGATGAATCCTTTTTTTTACAGCAAGTATCTTACTAGGAATCAGAAATGATCAACTCAAAAATGAGCTACTGTTACAGCTATCAGTGGCCTCAGCACAAGGACCCCACTGGGGCACAATGCCAACTTCAGTGGGTATTTCTAGAAAAGAGAAGACATACATAGGTAGATGACAAGTCTGTGTATTCAGTCAGTCATATGAAGAATTTTTTGTTTGTTTGTTTTTTAAATTTCTGTATGTTTTCTGTAAGACTGGCCTACCTTTGTGGGAGGAGTTTATAAACTTGATTAGAACAGGACTGATTGTTTTGTAAAAAGAGGCATGTTTTCAGTTGGTTAGGTAATAGCACTGACTTTTGTCATATGAGCAGCAAATATTAAAAGGAGCATCTACATACATGTCCCATAAATTTTACAAGAGCATTTATTTGCTGTGTGAAAGCACAGGGATTCACAAATAGGTATTTTAATGTTCAAAGGAGCTAAATTGCAGTCCTCACACAGACTAAATTATCAGTGGAGTCAGTTGGAATTTTTCAACACAAGGATTGCCAAATTAGCCAAAAACAGGCAATCACATGGCAAAGGTAATCAACTCACAAAATAGGTAATCACACTTACAAATACATGTTTACTCTTGCACGTTTTTCAGTCATTATTAAAGAATCCTTTGAAAGTGTGGACAGAAGCCTTTAAAGATGCACATAATCCCACGGTTTTGTATATTTCAGAAATTCAGAATATTTGCAGTTCTTTAAAGCTGCCTTCAAAACTTAATGATGCAACATGAAGTGGCAATGACCATGGTTATTAAAAGAAAAAAAAAAAGAAAGAAAAAGATGTATAAACCACCCTGATAATCCCACCTTGTGTACAATTATTTACTTTAGCAGGAAAAATTATATTCTGAATTGAATTTCAAGAAGAGAGTTAGAAGATATTCAATATTTTAATCCTGTCACTGCTGTAATCTTTATGCAAGTATGCCTAGACTCTGACTACCCTGTTTCCTGGGAAGAAGTAAAGGATACAAAAGTTTCTGGAAAAACATGCTTTACCTTTCTTGCCAATTCCTTAGAGAAAACTTGGATAAGATTGAAAATAGTGGAAAATAGGGTTATAATTAATCTTTTTTTTTTTTTCAGCTACCTGAAGTAGCTTCGATAGTATGCTTAGATGTGAGACTAGAATCTGCATCAGTGCTTACAAATCTGAAATTAGAATCCTGTTTGCAGATGTTACTACGCATTTTGCTAGTGAAGTTCATTGCTTAAAATAAAAGCCTAATATTACTGAATATTACAGTTATATTTTAGGCCTCCAGAAAGAGTTACTAATGTCTTAGGTCAGGAACAACTTGCTGTCTCTATTGTTTCATCAAGGATTTAGGTTTTATAATGACCATATATGGGAATCTTAAGCTGTTGAGCATTGATACAGATTGGCAGAGAATTTGTTTAAACAGAGAGCTATTTTAGACGAGAATTGGAAAGGAGGCCTACTAGTGAGAAAACAGCATTCACATTGTTTGTATTATTAGAAATAAAGATTATACCAAAGGTTCCACTGGTAAATAAAGAGATACCACTTCTGCCATCAGACTTCCCACTCAGCCTTCCGAACTGTGCAAGCAAACAAAATTCACAGACTGCCTTGCCTGTGCTACCAATGCATGCTTTAGCAGATTTAAATTTAAAGTACAAGCTAAATTAAACTGAAGTAAAATGCCCACATCAATTTACACCAGGAAAGGCTTGCCACATCTAGAAGTGAGTACACGGCAGTTATAGCCAATACCATCAGCTACAAGGGAACTCCCTAGGAGTTATTTCAAGCTCAAGAGAAGAGGAGACAAAATATTTTAAGCAATTTCTTAGTAATTGGCATGCTGGCAACTTTGGACAGCACATACACCTTAAGCTCATACTTTTGACACAGAGGATGACTGGTGGTTTTCACATGCCATGGGTTGCACAACACTACAGCATGTATGCAAATTTTGGTTATATTGCAATGCTTTTTCATGTTGTACATATTCTAAGAAATATGCAAGAGTCTGTATATACAACATAAAGAGACACAACAGACACTTGACCAAAATTAAGCTGTTTATCACAAAATGTTTCTTATCCTCTTTTCATTTTAATCGAATTCCCTACAGAGTTTTTGCTTTAGAGTTCCTAGTAGTCTTACTTTGCAAATTGTTCTAAATCTTTAAAACCTTTTAAGACAATCAAAGTTAAAACACAGTTTCTGAGTACATCTTTTTAGCTGTCTGTTTTGTTTGAAGAATCCTGTGACCAAAAGACAAAATCAGATATAGTACTTTAAAAAAAAAAACAAAAAAATAAAACAAACAAACAAACCAAAAAAAGGTTTAATTACTTGCCATTAACTTACAATGGATCTGTTTGGACTGAGAATTCATATTATAAACAAAGATTTTTTTGAATAGACTATTTTTTCCAAGAGACCTTTACTCTTTCTTAAAAAAAAAAAAAAAAAAAAAAAAAAGTTAAGTATCTTATAATTTCTTTCATTTAACAGTTGGCAGAAGGAAACTCCCAGATGAACACTAGCCTGTGTCTTTCTCTTTAACCAGCTGAGTGATCCAAGCTTTTAATAAAGCTGTTCCAATTATTGTAAAAGTCATCTTGTACCTTATAGCCACAAATATTGACAGTTTATTGCACAATGCATTCATGACATTTGAAGGTCACATCATACATAAACTTTTATAAAAGTGTCTGGAACAAAGAGATGCATGATTAGAAATTACATCTTACCATTTTAGGATATGATTTTATACTTATTTAAAATGAAATACAATGTACAATTCAAATTGTTAATAGAAAAACAAAATAGTTCATTTGCTGCATTGTTTTATTAATGAGTGATACTTAGTTCAGTTGTACAAAATCAACAGAATGTAGTCCATGCCCCAAGAAGATTACAGTTAAATATCACTATCCTGCAAACCATCACACATTCTCTTAGCTCATCATAAGAAGAAAGTAAGCTTGAGACTTTGATCTTTCACCTGTATACCTCTCCAGGCCTACAGAACTCAATGATGCTTCAACACTTAGATTTGAATCAATATCTTAGCATGTTATTGAAATACTCATTCCACTAAAATTGAATCAAAATGAGGCTGAAGAGAGTACAGAAGAAATTTTTGGAATGTAGGCACATGAAGGCATATTGAACATCTTCGGATTGTTTCCAATGCTCATGACTTTTAGGGCTATTGTGAAGTGCATGCCCCAGTGATATAATTAAAAAATGCAATTTATGCAATCAAACCAAAGTCCTTCACTGAAGTAAACAAACATCAGGAATACACAGAGATCACCACTAGAGATCACCTGTAAAGTCCAGCTAATAAGAGCTGAGTTTACAGCAAATGACTACGTTGTTCCTACTAATACCATCATTGCTACTTTCTTCCAAAATCCTGTAAATTTTTTTTTCCTAAATCCTTTACGTGCAAGACTCTTGAACCACACAACCTCTTCACTGGCTTTCCAGTTCAGTTACTCCAGTATCATGGCTTTGATATCCTACTTCTTTAATTTGACTGTATAGATCAAATCTGTTAAGATCCTAAATCACTGAGTTTGCCAGATGAAATTCATGAAATTCTACTAGTTTTTGTATAATCTTTCTACAGGAAAAATGAAGGCTTTAAAACAAGATGTACTTCATTTATGGAACAATGGATCTGGTTGCTATCTTGAATGTAACATTAGTTACAGTGATGAGTTTCTGTTTGCTCTTATTTCCTTCAGAAGTGCACACCTGAGCTGCCAGGACACATTATTGTACTTCTCTGTACAGAACATATTTATTTACAAATAAGGCACTCTTTGGATCACCTGTTGTGGGCTTAAATATGTACCTATGGATCTTTCCTTGGTGTATTGCCAATGTTCCTTCTCATCTATCCTCAGAATTTACATTGGTGCTCACTTGCGCTTCTGACAGTAACGCAAGCTCCCAAACCTTCCATGCGACTGACTTTTCCATGTTTTTCTCCTCTTATTTTTTAAACAGGCTTAGAGTATTCTGAGTTCTTCCCCAATGCTCATGCCAACAACAGTCTGCCTTTCACACGTTAGCCTGTCTGTCTCACTAGTTTTTCTACCCAAAACCCGACTCACATGAGTTAGCTTTGATCCTGGCCTTAGATTTGAAATGGGCACTTGGTTATTGACCAGATAGGATGAGGTCTTTCTACACTTCATACAGATTGTTTACTGCTTTTGGAGAAAATTCCAATAGGGAATGTCAGCAGAGAAGCTATCCAACTGGACCATCTTTTGGATTTGTATGTGTTATTTGTAGGCAGGTGTTCAGGTACCAGATGGCCTTAAAGCCCATACTACTCAGGTTATAGCAGATTCTGCAGGCTGTCTGCATCATATTCCGATCTCTGAGATTTGCAGAGTGGCTACATGGAGCTTGATAAACACTTTTACCTACCATTGCTCTCCTGATGCCAAGACTAGATCAGATATCCAGTTTGGGAGAGTTGCCTTACAGTCCCTCTTTAATTAAGCACTCCTGATCTCCCACTCCTGGGATGGATTGCTAATGCTGATTAAGCTCCAGAAGTAAGGATCTGTGGAGGCAATTTCATGAGGGAGAAAATGAAGTTGCTAGCTAATCGACTAAAATAACCATTAACTGGACTTCTGTGAATGACTGTATTGCTGCCTTCTTGCTTCCGTACTTACCCTGTTTCTTCCACACTTCAGCATCTCTATATACCTATAAACCAAACAGGAAAGGCGTACCTCATTACAACCTCTATCTTATTCCTACTTACTGCACTTACGGGACAACAGAACCATTTGGTACAGGCCACACTTAGAAGAAAATGCAAGACTGTCAGTAAATTGTAGAGAAGATGGTGAATCTGGATGGAAGAGAGCAGTACAGAATTCATTTTCTGTAACTTGTCCAAAGTGCCCCAAAATATAGAGTCTCTGAGACTCTAAAAAGCAGAAATTAACAACCAGCTCCACAGAGTTTTCAAAATTCATTAAATATCTTTTAAAATATTTTGAGTAATTGGATGGAAATATTTAATAACTACACAGGCCATGTTTCACCTTGAGTTGCTAGGCTTGGACAATAAAAAATAAATAAATAAAAATTTCAAGTCAGAACCACAGACGTGGCCACATTATAAGTAGGTTTTGGGGCCTTAGGTATTATTGCAGAAGTTTTTTCACCCTATGGATTAAGAAACACCCTTTTCATAATTATTATCTTATCATAGGTTGGTAAAATCAGGATAGAAGTGCTGGTAGCACATTATCAGCTTTTATAAAAACTTCTAATAAAGAAAAATGTAAATTACTGAAAATGTCATAAGATCAGCTTTCTGTAGACCCCAGTAAGAAAGAAACCAACACTAGAATCAATCTCATAAAAACAACTGTACAGATTAAAGTAGCTAAATTACTAATTTTCCCTCAAGTAAAAGAAAGAGAAGTAATGTCTGTCATTCCATTAAAAAATTACTGATTACAGAGGTGCTGACAAAGTCTCTAAAAAGTGGATAACATCACAGTGTGTGATAAAACACTTGGACAGATTGTGACAGTACAGACTTTATTTTCTTAAATTTAACTTTTCATTGTTGCCTCCAAACTAAATGACTGTTTTGAGCTAATACAAAATACCTCTGTAAATAATTTTTCTCCCATTTAACTTCTTTGGTACATGCCACTTGAATGTAATTTCCAACTTCTTTGTGCATTAAAAAAGTCATATTTGAAGAAATACTTATAAGCAATCCTGAACTGCTGTGACTATTTTACTAGCAACCTCTTTCTAAAAATAAAATATGTTAATTACATGAGTTTTGCTATAATGGAAAAATATTGATTAAATTCATTACTTCTAGTGGTGAGAAGGGATCCTTTAACTGCTTAGTATTTTTTTTTCCTCATTGGTTTCAGAGTGGATTGCAGACATATTGGGATGAAGATGCCTTTAAACATTGCTTCGTTGGGTTAGAAACTGGCTGGATAGCCGGGCCCAAAGAGTCGTGGTAAATGGAGTCAAGTCCAGTTGGAGGCCAGTCACTAGTGGCGTCCCCCAGGGCTCGGTGCTGAGGCCAGTCCTCTTTAATATCTTCATCGATGATCTGGACGAGGGCATTGAGTGCACCCTCAGTAAGCTTGCAGATGACACCAAGCTAGGTGCGTGTGTCGATCTGCTCGAGGGTAGGAAGGCTCTGCAGGAGGATCTGGATAGGCTGCACCGATGGGCTGAGGTCAACTGTATGAAGTTCAACGAGGCCAAGTGCCAGGTCCTGCACGTGGGGCGCAATAACCCCAAGCAGAGCTACAGGCTGGGAGATGAGTGGTTGGAAAGCTGCCAGGCAGAGAAGGACCTGGGAGTGATGGTGGATAGTCAGCTGAATATGAGCCAGCAGTGTGCTCAGGTGGCCAAGAAGGCCAACAGCATCCTGGCTTGTATCAGAAACAGTGTGACCAGCAGGGCTAGGGAGGTGATCGTCCCCCTGTACTCGGCTCTGGTGAGGCCGCACCTCGAGTACTGTGTTCAGTTTTGGGCCCCTCGCTACAAGAAGGACATCGAGGTGCTTGAGCGGGTCCAGAGAAGGGCGACGAAGCTGGTGAGGGGCCTGGAGAACAAGTCCTACGAGGAGTGGCTGAAGGAGCTGGGCTTGTTCAGCCTGGAGAAGAGGAGGCTCAGGGGCGACCTTACCGCTCTCTACAGATACCTTAAAGGAGGCTGTAGTGAGGTGGGGGTTGGCCTGTTCTCCCACGTGCCTGGTGACAGGACGAGGGGGAATGGGCTTAATTTGCGCCAGGGGAGTTTTAGGTTAGATGTCAGGAAGAACTTCTTTACTGAAAGGATTGTTAGACACTGGAACAGGCTGCCCAGGGAGGTGGTGGAGTCACCATCCCTGGAAGTCTTTAAAAGACGCTTAAATGTAGAGCTTAGGGATATGGTTTAGTGGGGACTGTTAGTGTTAGGTCAGAGGTTGGACTCGATGATCTTGAGGTCTCTTCCAACCTAGAAATTCTGTGATTCTGTGTGATATCATATGAATGGGCTCATTAATTATTTTATACTAATGATGCATCTCAAAAGGTACAGTAGTAGGTCAACCTGTACCTGTGTTTTGTAAAATAGCCTTAGTGTACGCTAACATTAACATGCTATTTGTAGGCTATAAAAGTAAGAAATACTGCATATGGAGCTCATATATCAATAATCCAATCTGTATTTTCTACTATGAAAATATACAATTTTTCATCTGAACTATCTGGGTACAGAAAGAGGAAAAAATACTGTATTTTGAACACTCCTCTGATTTAGCTGAGCTTGTGGCAATAACTGGTTTGGGCATAGGCTTCAGTATGCTGGAATGATCTTGAAACTAATTTTGCATGTGTTGGAGTTGGACTGTGGCCATGCACGTCAGTATGCTGGAACAGAGTTATCTAAATCCTGAGCCTTATTTTACATGTGCTGGTGTTGGACTGTGGCCCTGCCATCTTTTAGTTCTCCATCTGTAGATATCAAAGCCAGGGTGTGCCCGACCACTTGCTACTGCTCACTGCTTTCCTTCCACAGGCCTGTTGTGAGCTCCGTGCTCGGCAGCTACAGCCTTGCACCTACCCTCCCACAGTGGTGGGACTGGGAGCTCTTCAAAGCCCTGGCAGGTCTCGTGAACCTTCATCTGAAGTCTTTTTTCTGCAATGGCTAGCCTTTCACACCCATTACATTTCTTATATCACTGTAATCCTAGCTAGTTATATACCACATCGGGCATGAGAAATAACTTCTCAGACAGATGGTCCCTCAGATTCAGTGAGTTAATTCCTCTTTCAATACTAGGTAAACAGCCCCTTATTTAGATTTAAGCAATCTATTGAGATCACAGCTCACAGACTTACAGAAGGTCTCAGAGTTTTCCTGACATTACATTTTCCCTGTGACCACTGTGATTTAAGTCCAGACAAAAAGCTAGAAGCTGTTTTCCTCTGGGGAAGGGGATGAGAAAAGAAAATATCAGGTGTTTAGAAGCAACATTCCTTCATAGATACAAGAAACACTGGCTTTACATAAAGCTGGAGTACCAACAAAAAGGCAGTAATGCGTAGTACTGAGAAAAACAAAAGCAGTTGTACAAAGTACTTATCACCCTAAGGTGAACTAGTAACATGGTGGGATATACAGTCTGACTGTAACGTGGTACAGTTTTTGAATGCCTCCTTCCACTAGTTCACTCTTCTTCCACAGTAGTTCACCAGCAAATAAATATTTTAGCCCATCAGGACTATTTATAAAATCAGGAAATAATCCACACTAACATTTCTCTACCTGAAATTAATGACATTTAGTCTACATGAAGCCTACCAAACTGAAGAAACAACTTCACAGTAAGGTCAAAATTGCACATTTGAATGCAGATCTAGGTCTTTATTTTATTTTATTATTTTATTTTTTCTGTGACTAGTCAGACACAACTTAGTTAATTAGCTGCATCGGAGACAGACTTATTTTAGGAGAAGAAGGGTTGTTCCATTCCTTTTCTTATTAGCAATGTACTTTCTCAAATTCTATTTCTGCAAACTCCAATGCCAAAAGAAATTCAAAAACCAGGTAGTCTGCATGCACAGAAGCACCTTTTGTTTAATAAATAATTCAGCCATGTATTTCTTTTTAATTTAAATAGGGTCTGACTGAACAGTCAACAGAGTGAACTAAAGTTGGCAAAATACAGTGTTGAAAAATTTAAAAGTGTATTCAAGGCCATATTCATTTGCTTCACTTCTGCACTGGAGAGGCAGACTGCTGAAGTTCTACCTTTTTTCTTTTCTTTTCTTTTCTTTTTTTTTTTTTTTTAATTATACACATACAACCATGCAACACTCCTTTAATTTTGAAACCTTCCTTGTCCTAGAATTAGTCTCTCTCTCTCTTTCTGTTAACAGCACAACAGCAACTTCTCCTTTACCTCATAAACATCAGAAATTCAGCAAAAATGTTCTCACAAGCTCCTCTGCCATGCCTGTAAGGGTCAGGCATAGCTACTGAACATCTTGAGAAACAAAAATACAGGAAAACATTCTGGAAATATTCCAACCATCATGTAGGTGCTAGTTCCATATATTAATAAGTGTATGGTAAGGTACAGGAAACACATCCAGCTGCAAAAACCTGCAGATAATGATAAAATGAAATCAACTGAACACATAACACGCTATTGCAAATGCATACAGATAGTTGCAATCAGTTGAGTCTATTTGGTACTGACTGATCCTCTTGAAGACAGAAGTATATACAACTATCATAAGTATGAATTCACACACTTGGTTTTATAAGACAAAATTCCTAGTAATAAAGGATAAGAAGGAATAAAATGAAGAGTCAATTTGTCTACCTAGTCTTCAGCACCAGAATGTTCAAATGATTTTCTTAAATCTTAGGGCAGTTAGCAGTGAAAAAGTGAGGCTGTGGTGAAATCTCCTTTTTCAGGAGATTTTTCCTGAAAAAGGATTTCTCCTTTTTACCCATTCCCCCCATACAACCCAAAGCAGCAGCAGGTACATGAAGTCTTCTTAACAAAGTCCAATCTCAAAGTCTCCACTCTGCTTAGTGGTTGTACGCTTTACTGCAAATGGCTTTACTGCATTTTGTATCCTTTCTGATCAATGCCTTCTGCATCACTGACCGCTCTTGTAACCATCATGAAATATCCACCAACATGAAATTACCAGTTGGATTTTCATGACATCAAATACTGACATAAAGAAATCCTATCTCAGAAAGGTCAGACCTGCAGGAAAGATCTTTACAGGGAAAGAGAGTAGGGGAAACCTACCCCTTACAAAGGAGCACTGATTTTAAAGAAAAGGACTCCAAAACATCACATCTTTCAGAGTGGACATACTTATTTTCAATGCACCTGTTACAGACAGAGGATTACACATAGGTCATGTTTGAAAGAGACAGGAGTTTCACAAGTACATCTTGAAAAATTCCATAGGATATGGAGGAAGAGCAGCTTTTCACCATTTTTTCACTATCATGAACAGAAGTAAAATTACTTGTATTATATAAGATAAAAACATTAAACAGACTAGATAAACACTCTGGACAGACAGGAAAATTAATATTTTTAAATGAAACTTTTAACACCTTGGTCTTCTGTGACAAAATTACCCATGAAATATGTGCCTGAAAAAATCCCTGAATCCCTGGCAAAGTACAAACAAAAGCATCAGGACAACTATAGAAATGTAGACAAAAACTCCTACCCTGCAATTCAGAGGGGCTTAAGATTTTAGTTTTGGCCAATTACTAGCTTAAATTAAGACACTGTGTAATAAATACCATCTCAATCAACAGACTAATTTAAACTGTGAGAATGCAGGCTACTGCATTTGTGGAAACACGTTTCCATGTCTTTTCAGGATGGTACTAGTGGGAGCCACTTCAATAGCCTGGCAAGCCCATGCAGAATTTGGTACATAACAAACTGGTTTGCAACTGATTACATTTGAAAGCTGTCTACCCTGGAACTGACCAACGTAACAAAGTAATGTATGGGGTTGAGGAAAGGTGAGTGGCAGAACAAAATGGTCAAATGAAATTGAAATAACATCAACAATTGTACTACTACTGGTCCTTTACTGGCTACAGATAATTGATATCTTGCTACAGATACGCGTCCAGTCATGGAAGTATTTGTCTCAAAAAAGGGATCTTATTGACTACTGGGCAATGGAGCTTTCTGATAGATGCTGAAACATTCTAAGAAAGGGTGAACAACTAAAACCTGTTGCTGCTGAAGTGGGTAACTCTATACTGCTATCATAGGAGTTTTATCATAAAACTGCAGCCAAAGGACATTAATCAGGACAGGAGCATCATGTATTTAAGATAACCAATGATAGAAAGATTCAATTTAGGAAAGGCAGCTCTGGTACCAGACAGGACAATGGTGAGCATTGGAGACCAGTGGGAATGGCATTCCAGAAAAGAATCGCTTGACAGAACATTAGCTAATGTGCTGCTGCAGCAAGTGCTGTTCAGTTTTCTTGTTGTTGTTGTGTTTTTTTTGTTTGTTTGTTTTTTTCTTGTTTGTTTTTGTTTTTTAAAGTATGAGATTAAACACACAGTCTCTATGATGGCAATTTCTATTCATAGTTTGACAGCTAAATGCTTCAATGTTACTTGAATCTCCTGCCTCTTACATTTCAATTTTTATTTAGGGAAAAATAGCATGGAAATATATTTTGTTATCTATTTGAAAAGACACGTATGTAATCCACCTATGATGATTGCAATTTTTGGAATTAAAACTGATCCACAACAGCAACATTTTAACCACAGCTATTACAATAGATGAAACCAAACAGTGATTCTCCATACATTTATCTTTATCCTGGTAATAGCTTCTGGAAAGACTTCTGGATGAGAATGCTTTACACTATTAAGCCTCATTGAAAATGTTCCCTGAAAAGATGTCTCTCAAAACCACAGGAGAGGATATGTATTTATTTTATCTGTAGGAGAGGATATGCATTCAAATCTTTGCTTTGCATCTACAGTCCAGAAGTTGCTATCCACCAGATGTTTTAAATATGTGAGGGTCTTCTGATGGCAGACAACCAACAATGTGAGATCAGCCAGTAGTAACTGATTGTCAACATCACAGGGAAAACCACTGCCTCTGGCGTTATGAGGAGCTTTGGTAGGCACTGTCATCTGAGGGAGCATTGGCACAACAAGCATTCCCACCGGGACAGGGTGTATTAAAGACGTGGCTGAAGCACACTGACAGCATGAGATCTGATGGC